>NC_081544.1:12087735-12133711 GCF_901000735.1 Corylus avellana | reverse complement strand
TTTTGATTTGTTTGTGATTTTAAATGCCACGTCACATTTGGAATGGCTCTAAGATGACTCTAGTCCTACTTATATGATTACTCATAATTTTATGTTAGTTCAACAACAAAATGTAATTATTCCAACTTAGAAGGATGAGAAGGAGATACGGGAATAGTACGTAGCATTAATCTTCTGCAAATACATGAAAGCCAAAAGCACGTGTTAAGATTTGACGAATCTTGATAAAAGTAGCCGAAAAAATAGAAAGTAAAAGAGAGAGGGAAACATAATTTTTTTTTTTTTTTTTAAGACAATAAAATGATGATATTAATTATGAGGTGTAGGAGATGTGGTAAAGTAGAATGTAATAGACGTACCGTAGGCAAAGTATAGGTACAATTGACACCCCTTCCTGAACTCAAAGAAGCCAATTTGAGTTTAAAAACTAAGAGTACAAAAACGTCTAGGTGGATGTGTTATAATGAAAGATATTAGCAACCTAATTGATATTAGCTTAATCAATTAGAGATCACGCCTTATTAAGCAGAGGTCATTAATTTGAACCCACCCTCTTATGTGGACATGTCAAAAAAACAAAAAAAAAAAAGAGGATGCAAAGTTTGTTACCAAATTATTTTGGTAACGGGATATATTAGATAGGTTTATGGGAATCTAGACCTCCGTCAAACTCATCTTTAGAACTTCTTTCATTATTTTACGAGACATGTTACACAACCATCTTTAAACTATCTTTCAACCATTTCTTTTTTCTTTTTTCTACAAATTTAATAGATCAGTTATTAGATTTATAAATTCATGTGGACCCTACACAAATTCAATGATAAATTTATCCATTCACTATGAATATGGTTAAAAATTAGTTGAAAAAGAATAAATTCTATCATTTTTCTTATTAATTATTAATAACGTCGAAGTGTCACAACACTTACAATAAGATAAGATAGAAAAGCATATTCTAGATACTACATTTTATCCAATAAAATGTTTTATTTCTTCTCCTATCCTCTCACTTTTTAAATTCAATATTGAAACTCTGGAGTCGTGTGGGTTCTACACATGATGGGCCATACAAATCTAATGATGATTTTGAAAAGTGGGAAGATAAGAGAAGAACCGGGGGAGGATGTATAGCATATCTCTTTTATCTCTATCTCACAATGTTAACATGACAGTCTCAACCAACTATTGAATTAATCTTTTATTTTTGAAAAAAAAAAAAAAAAAAAAACATTGAATGATTAGTTGAAAATGTCGTATTAGCATTGCCATTGTAGAATATTTATGGAATAAAAATATGGTATGTACCATATAGCAATTCTCGATAGAAAATACCCAACTATGAAAAACCTAATAAAACTGTCATTAATCCTTATTAACTAAAAATTTAACTTGAATACAAATTCTGATCCTCTCTTAATTCCCGTAACAAGTTTTATAGCGCTTAAACACTTAGACGGAAGTATCACGTAAGAGTAACTAACTAACTAACTAGTGGATATAATCATGTTATGTGTTCCTTGAGAATGAAAGATATTTAGTGATAGGATCATAATATAAGTAACATTTATTTTTAGGGAAAAGTGTACATACTACCCACAAACTAAAAATACTTCTAATAAATAAATAAATAAAAACTAAAAATCAAAATTAAAATTAAAAGAAATAAAAAAAATTTAAAAGAAGAAGAAGAAAGAGGAGGCCGGAACAGGGGTGGCTCGGCTAGATCAAGATTCTCTACAATTTCAAAGAAATTGTAAATTTTCAAATTACAGAATTAAGGCCTTTTTAGGCATTGAACAACTTGGAAAATGCTACCTATTAAAAATGTGGCATATTATTAAGGTAGCTAGAAATAATTTCTCTCCCAAAAGGTTTCTTATTCACTTGTGTAGAGACGTTTGTTCTTCAGAAAACCAAAGGGAAAATTACAGTTTACCCCCTCAAAGTTGACAGCGTTTTTCAATTCAAATACTAAAGTTTCAATTTTTGTAATCCACCCTCACAAAGTTTCAATTTTTTTCAATTCGACCAATATTAACCCAAAATTCTCATATTGCCCCTAATTTTTATTATTATTTTTTATTATTTTAATGAAGAAAAAAAAAATTGGGGGAGCAAAAATTGCCAGATGGCCAAAGAGCCACCCTGAATTTTTTTTTTAAATTTTTTTTAAAAATTAAAAAAAATAAATAAAAATTAGGGGCAATATGGGAAGCATTGGATACAATTGGTCAAATTGCAAAAAATTGAAACTTTGGGGGGTGGAATGCAAAAATTGAAACTTTAGTGTTCGAATTGAAAAACTCTGTCAACTTTAGGGGGCTAAACTGTAATTTTCTCAAAACCAAAAGATAGTTTTTTGCTCAAAACTTTTTTACAATACAGAGAGCCAAAACCTTATGGAACAAATTGTACTTTTATCTAAAATGGCTAATCAGATTTGTAAAAAAAACCTCACATTGGATTAGCTAAAAAAAAAAGAAAGAAGCAAATTAATGGATATGTGATTGGATTAGCAATAAAAAAAATATATATATTACATGTAGCAGCACTTTTCAATTGAGCAATTTTATTTTTTTATTGTTTCTTTCACCCATTTTCTCTTTTTCCCAAAATTTTTCCCACTTTTCAAGGGATCATTATCAAAATATTCTTTCACAATTTTTAATAAAAATATATTTCATAAATATGATTGACATTGCTATGAGAATATGGTTTTCATACTTAACTTAGGCAAATACAACATTTAAAAAAATATAACCATTGAAAAATATAAAATACAACCATTTCAAAATGTTGAAATATATATAGAATATAAAATACTAAAATATGAAAGAGAAAGAAAAGAGAGCAGAAGCGGAGAGAGACGCATGGGCTACATCTTATATATTCACTGTATCAAACAATATTACATAACTCTCTATTTATAGAGAGACAATGAGTAGTGATCAAGAAACCCTAAAGTAGACCTAAACTAATTAAGGAAGAAAATAAACCTTACAATGAAATATAATAACGGAGAATAATATTCTAACAAAAAGATAAATAACATATTAATGAAAATATTAATAAACCTAATTTAGAAAATATAAAATATTCCAACATCCCCCCTCAAACTCGAGGTATAAGCTTGAGTTTGGAAAAGATAATAAATTAAAGTCATCCAAAGTTGATGGTTGGATCAAGGCAATGTTGACGAGAACGGCTGAAAGTGACGTTCAGAGAAATACCGGAGAGTGGAGACAAACCGCTACAAGAATTCGGTTAAGGGCCAAGCCGCAACTGACAATGATGGTCGAAGAACAAAAACTAGCCGTTAATCCTGTGAATGGCCAAACCAGATTGTGCTAGGGTTCGCCAACAAGAAAGACGAGAAATGCTGAAAGTGACTGCCGAAAAAATACCGGAGAACGGAGACAAGCAGCTAAAAGAATTCAATAAAGGGCCAAGCCACAACTGATAATGAGGCCAGACAACAGAAACTAGCCGTTAAAAAAAAAAAAAAAAAAAAAAGAACCTATGAAGGGCCAAACCGCATTGTGCCAAGATTTGCCAATGAATAAAGCCGTGGATCACAACAAAATTGGAAGTTCGTCATAAGAGAATGCTAGAAAACACCAGAGTCATAAGACTTTTATTGAAAGCCACAGAAAAAGAAATGTGGCTCTGATACCATGTTAAAATATATAGGCTTTGATACCATGTTGAAATATATATAGAATATAAAATATTAAAATATGAAAGAGAAAGAAAAGAGAGCGGAAGCGGAGAGAGACGTATAGGCTACATCTTGTATATTCACTGTATCAAACAATATTATATAACTCTCTATTTATAGAGAGACAATGAGTAGTGATCAAGATACCCTAAAGTAGACCTAAACTAATTAAGGAATAAAATAAATCTTACAAGGAAATATAATAACGGAGAATAATATTCTAACATAAAGAAAAATAACTTATTAAGGAAAATATTAATAAACCTAATTTAGAAAATATAAAATATTCCAACAAATATTATAGTTACAAAAATGATTATTTGAAAAATAATAATCGTTGAAAAATTATTGCGTTAAACGAATTACCATTGAAAAAATAAAGAGTGAAATACAAATTTTAGGAAAGAAATAAAGATAGAATCAATAAAGAGTAAAAAATAATATTTAAATGATATAGATAAAAATATAGCTAATCGGATGTATGAGGCCTTTAAAAATTCATTAGTTAAACTAGATAAAGTGAGTTTTAATGAGCCATTTTGCATAAAAATTTGGTTACTCCATTGTGAATGCTCTAACATACCACATTTTTAATATATGACATTTTTCAAGGTTTTTGATGTAAATAAACAACTTAAATTCTATAATTTGAGAATCGACATTTTTAAAATAAAAAAATTTGTAAGAAATGATTTAGCTCGGCCACCTCATTGGCTAAATACAACAGCAAGCTGAGAGAGAGAGTGATGCTGCAATTGCCCGATTAGAACAAAGTCGAATTGTTCTTGCAGTGAGATTGGCTCAATAGTAGATTAGGGTGAACATTGCAAAAATTAAAACATTAAAGAAAAAAAAAATTGCAAATTTGTTGGTAATTAGAGGGGAGTAAATGTAGTTTCCCCATTTCTAAAATTTGATGAATTTTGCATTCTGCATTACCATTTTTGTTTTAAGGTAAGTGGACAAGAACGGAGAATAACATCATATTGCTCGGGAGTGTAAATGAAAATTCCATAGCTAGGATCATCAAATTAAAGTGTTAATTGTGCGGGAAAACTTAAGAGCATGTTATTAGATGACATTTTCAACAACAGTTTTTTCTTCTTAAAAACCAAAAAACTGTTTTCGTTTGATATATTATTAGGTTTTTTTTTCACAAAATCTGAATAGAACTTGGACCAAAGCCAACCGGATAATGAAGAGTGCGACGTCGATATAATGGAAAATATAGCAGTCTCTACCCTCTAGTTAAACAAAAGGTGTTTTTTGTTTGATAACCCTTTTTTTTTTTTTGGTTCAAACAACTTATATGTTGTCTGAACCTCCATTTTTTATTTAAAATTTGAGATTTTCACACACCATCAAGTTCACCGTACATATCTTTGAAGATTCCAGGATTATAAAAATCTTTAATCTCCGAATAGTCTCACCGATTCAAGACGACATGATAAAAACACTCACTTCAATCATATATATATATATAGGGTTTTGATTGAAATCACATCCTCCCAATTTTGAAGCTTTTCAAATTGTCATGCATGATGGACTTCACAATCGTCAATCGTCTTGGAGAAAAACCCAAGCAATTTCTCACTTAAAATTAGAGAACAGCAAGTGCAAAGCATAAAAGCAAGTAACTAAGGAAGCAAAAAGCATAAGACATCTTGAAACAAAAGCTAAAATATATTGTACATCGCATACATGCCCTGATGGACCTGGTCTGCACCTAATCAAACTGTTAGCAACTCCATTCATTGATCATACATAATAAGTGTTTCTTCATGATTTAAAAAAATGGTACATTACATCATTCCAGGTACTCTGAAGAATACTCGGCTCAACCCTGCTAATCAAACTGCTGCCGAAGCTGCATCTCCGTTTCGCTTTTCCACGTGGCATGAGATGACTGGCCCTTCATCCTCTTATTCTTCTCCTTATCCTTTATCATGGAACCCTTCTTCTTGGACTCGTTGCTGGTGTCGGCAGGAGGGCGATCGCTGCATACCGGGCACACCATTCCTCGAGCATTGGAGAAAGTCTTGGGAATTCCACATTGCAGGCACATCCTACAAAAACAGAAACACATGGGCTATGACAGAGTACAACTGTGAAAAATGCAGCACAGATATGTCTAGTCCTCAAACACGAGATCGACATGCAACACACGGTTTGCTTTGGTCCTCAGAGAGGTAGAGGGTTTTATGAACCAACATATAGTGGGTTAGATAAATGTTAAGAAAGTACCATGGTCAACACTCAGCAGAAAGTAAGATCGTGTTCACTGACTTACAATATTAAGAAAAAAAACAAGGTATACCTCAGTAGCTCTGCAGCATCCTCTGCATTAGGATTGGTTGCAGTTGCCACACGCTTGCCTCCTTGCGTTGTGCTTGAAACTGATGATGCAGGAGGTTGTTTACCCACAATATCACTTCTTACTCGCTCATGGATTCCAACTAGATGAGCTTTGGCCTCCACTACAGCACCTATAGACAGTATAAGGTCAAGTCAAAAATATTTTCTTAGAATTAAAGACAGTTACGATTAAGTTGAGATAAGAGTTGATAACCTAAAACAAAGAGAAAACACAACATCCTTCATAGAATTATTTTTTTGATGAGTGCCTTCATAGAATTATTATATGCATGAGTCATAAATACTAACTAACGTAGCAGTTAGATTCTACTTATATCTATAAATTTCATGCTTCCTCTAGCATAAGAGCTTTTAGTGCACAGAAGCTGAAGGCATCAGTATCAGGAACATCCACTATATGGAAGATTCCCATCAATTCTATCACTTCTTATGTGAAACTGCAGAAGTTTCATCATTATGATAAGGGTTAATTACCTTTAACCACCCTTAACTACTACTCATTTAGACGTTGCCCCTACCAACTACCACCTGTCACACTCAACCTCCTTAAACTAACAGTTTTTGACAAAAACCCCTCCATTAGTCAAGATTTTTAAATCAAACAGAATATCGATCATGTGCATATTTAGACGTAAAATGATGGAAATACTTTCAAATATAAAATTAAAAACTAAATGAATAAAAAACACAAATTTATAATTATCTCTATCAAAAATTTACTACATAGTTAGAGTTATCTCTATCAAAGTCAATGTATATTCAACTACAGTTTTCGGTCTTCAAATATAGAAAGTAACATCTATATAATTTTTAGGAAACCTCAGGTATTGTTGCTTGATTTCCCCATTTCTTGTATTGTTTTCTTCCCCTTGTTACTGATTAACTTGTATTTTGGTACATGGAATTGGGGGAGGGAGGTGATGGCAGCTTCATGGAGAAGTGCGTGGGGGAAAGGGATAAGGAGTGAGGAGGTGACAACGACAACATAGACAAGTAAGAGATTAAGAAGGGAGATGAGAAGGTACACAGACTTGGTCCGAAAATGGCTTACGTTTCAACAAGCATAATCCGTTACAATTTTCTGTTGAACATGAAAAACTTTTCTGTTGATCAATAATTTTCAATAAACCAAACAGAGAAAAATGTGAAAAATATTTTCTAAAAAATACACTAAAAGAGCGGGAATCTTTTTTTGGCAAGTAATACAAATTCATTAAAAGAGCATACATGCGCAATTCTAGTACATAGGAAGTATACAGAAATAACCTTTGAAGTGTAGTGAAAGAAGAACAAAACTCCAAAAACTCAAAAAAATAAAAAACAGGCAAAATATTCCATGCTACTCTCCAAGTATAAAAGTATTGGAACATCATCTTCTTCAACTCTACATCTCAGTCTCACGACCTACAAAGCGTTTTGCATTCCGCAATACACCACAAGAAACACAAACGAGCCAGTCTCCCCATTTTCAAACCAGTAAGGTGTTCCAATTGTCCCCTCCAACTCACCAACAACTCGGTCACCCTACGAGGCATGACCCATGCAACACCAACTAGAAAAGCACACTCCACAATTATGTTGCCACCTCACAATGAAGAAGAAAGTGATCAATAAACTCCCCACTTTTTTTATGCATACAACACCAATTCACCACAATAGCATTTCGCTTTCATAAATTATCCAAAGTGAAGATTTTCCTAAAGTCGCGTCCACACAAAAAACGACACTCTCGAGGGAGCCTTAACTTTCCAATATTCTTCCACGGAAAAGGAAAACTCACCGGAGTAGATAAAACCTAATAGTAAAGCTTAACTTCAAAATATTTCCTTTTAGAAGGAACCCAACAAATTTTATCATCACCTCCTTGCCTTACTCTTCGAGAATGCAACAACTCAAAAAGATAAAATCTTAAATAACAATTTGATGATATAAGCACCATCCAAAGTTGTTTATGTTCTTTTCCAAATTATGGTTTTAGCATTAAACATTGGTACTTTTATTCTCTAAAGACATGATATTAAAATTTCTAAGATGAAGGCTTATTATTTTCAAATTACCAAAACTCCAGTATGCCTTCCGTAGCCACTCTTATGCTTGTGCATAGGAAAGTAATAATGAATATACTTATTTTAACAAGCGAATGTCAATAATCTTTTTGATCAATATAGACGTGCCAATGATGATTATGATAATGATGATGAATGTTTGGAAACTTTTACGCAAATCTTCCAAGAAATCAATTGTGTTACTCTCTGTATTACCAAAAAGAATTGCCTTCCGTACTGAAAAATTTGCTATTTGGTAATACAAGATGAAAGCACTTCTTTATTTTCCATAAAACGGTTTACATTTTCTTAAGGCGTAAAACCTTTTCCGTTCTCAGCTCCTTCAAACCCTCTCCTCTACGTGAACATCCACACTATGACACACCACCCCTCCTCTCTCGTCCGCACCAAACCCCTGCCAAGCCCACCCCTACCAGCAAAAAATGTTTTCCTAAATACATTTTCAACGTGAACCAAATAGTGAAAAATGTTTTCAAGGACAAAAATCAAACACCAAAAAATCAGTATTTTTTCGAAAAATGTTTTCAGCCAAAATGTTTTACATCAGTGAATGTTTTACAAATTCCTTATTAATCCATCATTTTCTACTTTTTTTCTTTTATTTCCAAATGAAAGAACAATAATCAATTCAATTCTAAATCATAAAATAACAAAATAAAAATAAAAATAGAAACAGCTTGAGCAACGTAAAATTTTGCATTAGAAACAAAATTACCGGCAGGTAAGTCTTTCTTGTCCTTTCTGTTCCTCCGGCCACCGTGCCTTCCTTGCGGCTGATCCACATCTCTCTTCACACCGTACTCTTCCACGCTATTGTTCAGAAACGCCGGCGGCTCTGAAATCTTCGGTGCCCAGAGGAAAAACAAACGAAGTCAGAAAAAAATTGGCCGAAAAACCAAAACGTTCACCGCTCAATTCCCTGCTTGATTACCAAGAAAGTGAAGGGAAACTAGAATAACAAAGAAAGGGGAGTCCAAAAAGTACTTCGGAGAAAACGTCGAGGGCCGATGGAAGACCGGATCCAGAGGAGGGTGGTGGGAGGTCGACGAACGACTTGTCGTTGACCGAGACGGCGTAGGCGTCGTCGTCGTCGTCGTCGTCGGAAGAGTTGGGGTATTGGAGATGGGCATGTTCGGGTTCTTGTACTTGTTCTTCTTCTTCTGCTGAAGAATAGCCCTGGAGGAGTGACAAACTCATTGGGCCCTTGTTTTGTTACCAACAAGATGGGTTTCTTTGGATGTTGAAGGTGCTATCTACTTAACATGCACCGCCAAGGACCCAAATCAGAAATAAATAAAAAATAATGAAAAAATTACACTTATTCCTTCAGACTCTCAAACTACCAATTGTGTTAGAGAATAACTTTAATGCGGTCTTGGCACAAATAAATAATTTTATGCCCACCATTCAAAAGTTAACACATCAACTTGAAACAAAAAAAAAAAAAAAATGTTAACAAAACACAAGATTTAACTCACCCTTCTTTTATTCGAGTCAGCATAGGATTTAAAAGTCATAGATTTATAATGCAGAAGGTTAGGATGTCTATTGAATCATCTTAATCCATGACTTTTATGATATGTGTTATAATTAGTATATGAGTTCATAGATTTAATAGCATGAGCATGAACATGACCTGAACGATATGGCACTAAATGATGAAGATGAGAATGAAGAATTGCACAAATATGGTACTGGGTTGTTGTGATGCCCTAAAACTTTAAAACCCAATCCCAGCCATTAAGAAAATAGATATCTTTGGTAAATATTTTATAAAACCAACATCACTTGCAATGTTTTAAAGACCATTGTTATTTCAAGAAAACAAGCAAACAAACCTTATTTTTGCCTCTAGATGAATGTTCAGTAGGGGATCACTGAACATTTGATGTTAACCTTAGTGTGAACGTTTGACCAAGGACTACACTAAACGTACGATGACCAAATCAAAGACCATTGGGTGTTGACCAATAATATTCGATGACCAATAGTTGACATGGATTTTCTACCATAACTCCTAAATTTATTATTTTTTATTAATTGGAAAAAGTCTACATAACCCCCTCAAACTACCACTCAATTGCCAATGTCCCCCCCAAACTACCAAAAATTATCAATGTTCCCCCCAATGACAAAATTACCCTTAGTAAAATATAAACAAAAATACTAAAACTTCTGGAAAAAACCTAAAACTAACCAACAAAAGAAAAAAAACAAATCCAAACTTGGCCAATTTTTTCTTTTTTAAAATCAATTTTATTACAAAAAAATTTCGATTTTTTTTTATATAAAAATTGAAAATTTTCGTTATTTTATTTTATTCTTGTTTTATAATTTTATTTCAATAAAAATTTACGTTTTTAAAAAAAAAAAATCGCTTAATAAAATGAAATTTTTTGTTTTTTAAAACTAAAAAAAATAAAAATAGTTTTTTTAAAAAATAAAAATTTCCGTTTTTAAAAATAAAATAAAATTTTTGTTTTAAAAAAATATTATTTTTAAATTAAAATTTTTCGTTTTAAAAAAAAAATCATTTTTTTTTAATTTATAGGGATATTTTTGTCTTATTGAAAAATTTATAGGGGCATTTTTGTCTTATCATACCTCTTTACATCATTAATTAAAATGCATTGGCGGAGCAAGACGCGACTTTACCCTTATTAATTTATTCTGGTGAGTTATAGTTAGATTTCTTGGGACTTGTTTACGAAAGTAAACAAGTGTGTGGGCGGCGCACATAATTTAATCATTGTTTTGTATTAAATATCCAGGGGCATTACAGGTACCGATGTAGAAGTAGAATTGCACAATTATGGTAATAAGTACCGATGAAGAAGTAGAATGGCATGAAAGTTATGTATATGATAACGATGAAGTATGAGCAAGTATGGCATAATGTCATATGATGATGATGATTTGTTTTGGGTGAGATTTAGCTAGACATAATAGTATGCATATGTGGCAGGAGATGTAACGAAGCATTTGGATATTGTGACGTATGGTTTTGCGTATGATGTTTTTATGATGATTTTTATGTTAAATATATCAATATGCATATGTGGTGGGAGATGTAACCGATCATATGTATAGCGTTACAGCTAGAATGCACGTGATAACTTGTACTATACGTTTTATTGCTTGGATATGCTTATGATCATGTGTTCACCTAAAATAGTGACTACACGCTTATGGGTATATCTGAGCTATATAATGTATAGAAGTATGAATTAGATGTGTTTGTATGTGTATACATATACATCCACAACTAATTAATTCGTTTTCAAATGACTCCCAAGATTACGGTGTTTACTCTATCAATTATGTCTATGTAGCCATTATTATAAATTTATGTAGTGGTGGGAGGTTGGCTCATTGGAAAAGTCAGTACTATCTATACTTACTGAGACCGTGGACTCATACATCAGCTGCTCGATTGTAACTTGGTAGCTATGGAGTTATGGTGCAGGAAGCTAAACAGCAGTTGTCTACATTGATGGACTGGAAAATTTCTCATGCTCACCGTCAAGCTAATGTGGAGGCTCATTCTCTTGCCAAATATGCCTTAACGCTGTCCTCAGAATTTCTATGGACTACAGATTTTCCTACATGTAATGTTCCACGTGTACTTGCCATGCAAGAATCTATTTGATTAATGATATTTCCGATTCAACAAAAAAAAAAAAAAAGATATTTGACTTCATGATTAGTCCTAGAACGAGACAATTGATGACTATATATGCTTGCGCTATATTATATTATGTTGTGTTATGAAATTTTAAGTTTTTGCTATAGTTATTATTATTTAGTATTGTTAGTTACGACTGCCTTTTAATTGGGTTTTTAATATTTGCCCTCTGATGAGGGTCTTAGTTATTCCTTGGGATCAGGGGCGGAGGGAGGGGGTCGAGGAGGGTGAAATGCTCCCCCTCACCTTCAAAAAATTCTCCGTACCCCCAATAAAATTTTCTCAGATGCCATGTTTGCCCACCTACAGATATTCATCAATGACCAAATATTTTTCAAGAGAACAAATTTATAGGCTACATTCTGTCATTGTTTCAACTTTCAGGCATTTTAGAATTAGGTTAGACAGAGGTTGAAGATGACAAACGTTGAAGACGATGTTTTAATCTTTTGTAAAAAAAAAAAAAAAGGCACCATTTTAAGCTTTGTGTTTACCAAACAAACGTTTTAAATGACCTAACACACTCCGTCTAACTAATTCCTCTGAACTATCGATTACACATAATGCGCCTTAGAAAAAAAAAAAAAAGAAAGCATAACGTGCCTACACTAGGGAAACTTAGAAAGAAAAAAAAAATACCAACAAACTATTTGACAAACCACTACGTTTGGTGAGAAGGCCAATTGACAAAATCCGAATGCCTAAACAAGCTACAACTTACAACATTACAAGGGTTTAATTTTTAAAAAAACTGACTGGTTTAAACTTAGTTAGGAATGTATTTGAATTTTAGGGAAAAATTGTAAAATCATTTTTTATGGTTTACCTGAATTACAATTAATTCTCTACGGTATCAAAATGAATTCAAAAGTCCTTGAGGTATACCAGAAAAATAATTTACTTTTTACAGTCAAACAATGTCTACTGACTTAATAGATTTGGTTAGTGTGACATGACTTAAATATGACACATGTTACAATTTTATTGTTTCTAACGTATTAGAGTATTGGAATATCTATTAAATTAGTGGACAAAATTTGATTGTAGGGAGTAAATAGATTTTTAGCATATCTCAAGAACCTTTGAGTTAATTTTGATATGATAATAAGCTAATTGCAAATTATATTGGTAAATCATAGTGAATGATTTTACTTTTTTTTTTCCTAATTTTTAAAACATTGATTTACAATTGCTTCGTTGATTGTCATTCTTCAGAAGCCGTTAAACAATTCAACAAATTGTGATTTACGATTTCTTCTTATAACTTCAAGCATTCAATAATTCAAATCAAATGCTTAGTTATTTTTTTATGAGCTTGAGAGGTATGTCATCAAAATGTTACATTGATTAAACTTCTATATTTAGATTGAAGTTTTAAATTAATAGTTTATGAATATATATAGTTTTTGTTACATATTTTAGTTGTATAAATATATAATTGTAGTTACCTAAGATTATGGAGAGCAATAATAATTTCATTGATTTCTAATCAAATTCTAAATGAGCTCATATTAAGTAGGAGAAGACTTGTTTGTAATTGAAGTGTTTGAAAATTGAAAAAAAAAAAAAAAAAAAAAAAAAAAAAGAAAGAAGTTATATTCTTTAAAAAATTTATTCAATTTTTGTTCAATTTGATTTTTTTTAATTTTGCCCACTTTGACCTGAAATCCTGGTTCTGCCACTGCTTGGAACGCATTGATATGGACTCTGATGAATCATAGATATGATACATGTATTACTATAAAGACTTGTTTATTATGTGAACTAGGTTAATGCGTGAGTTCATGGCATATTGCGGTATTGCCATGCCACTGCAACAATTCGTTTCATCCATGATATGTTTTCAAAAAAAAAAAAAAAAAATAGTCATATTTAATCAAGCGGGTCGTTGATGTGGTATTTTTGTGACCTAAAATATCAATTATAAAAATAACCACTCGCAATAGGACGAATCTTTGTAGGATACGGCTATAGAGAGAGTGTCGAACCTCAAGGACTGCAGGGGTTTTGTTATCAAATTCGAAAGATTAAAATTAACTTAATTAAAAAGATATTTGATTTGATTTTTTTAAAACTAAAGTGCATGAAAATAAAAGAGATTTAAAATAAGAGAGAGAGTATAGGGTATTGACTTCACCTCTATCCGCATAACAATAGTTAATCATAATTAATCTCAGAAATTCATTCTATGCATGCTATAAATAAACAAGAAACTACCTTATTAAAGAATAAGCATAATATATCTTCGGTTGGCACGGATCGTCCACCTAACCACTAAGATGCGGTACGGCCTGTCTTCCCTAAGTATAAATTATCAAATTTTTTAACAGGATACATACAATCAATGAATAAGTGTAACCCATCTTCGGTTGGCACGGACTGTCTACCTAAATTACACTAAACTAGGGTGTAGTACAATCTGTCTTCCCTAGGCATGGCCTATCAAATCCTATTGATCATATGTCAATTAAACTCATTGTATAACCATCATCCTCATAATCACAGAAAACAAGAATGATTTGAGATCAATAAAAGTAAAATACTTTCTAAAACAAGAGAAGAATTTCACAAATATTGATTTTGGAATTTAAGAACAATTGCATTTAATATGAAGAACATAAATCAATTGTAGCAATCCTCATAGTTATACAATCAATATGCATAAATTGAAAATCTAGAAATTAAATACAATCAAACCATTGTGCTTGGATAGGGTTACATCAACACCCCACGAAGGGGTTTAGCCGCTCATGATTTTCTAAGCTCCAAAGACAAATTTCTGATTTCTAGCTCTAGGAAGCGGTGTGTCTTCTTTCTCAATGATTAGAGGCCTATTTATAGGGTTTAAAAGAGTCCTAGAAGCCCTAGTAATCCTAGAAATTTCGGAGATTTAAGTCCAAGTCCAATTAGGATAAAGAAAACCTAAGTCCAAATCGGAATAAGATTCGCCCAAAATTGGGTTCCTATCTTACAGGACGATTTTGGCATTGTGGCACTCCGAATTAGGAAAATTATATTTCACAATGATTTGTAGAAACTTGAGTTATCTTTCCAGTGCCACTTTAATCACCTCAATCGGATGTTTGAGCTGAAAGTTATGGCCAAAATACCGAGACATATGCAGAATCCAAATTTGAATCAAATTCGATTTTGACTCCAATTTGAGAAATTCCGAATTAATCCCTTCCTTTATTTGATTAAATTTAACCACAACATATAGGTCCTCTGTTATGATTGGCTAAGCTTAATCGTCTCAAAGTGTGCTTTTAAGCCCAAAATCAATGAAATTAATTGCATCTTTATTTATAACCTGGAAACACAAAAACAACACAAAATCAAACAAATAAAAACGCTAAGGAATTAACATATACAAATTAAGGGGCTTGAATGTAAAGCATTCGGCGCTTATCAGTCGTCACAGCTTGCCCTTAGATGTATATGGCTTGTGTTGCCTGTGACACTTTTATATAGTCAGTCTTTTCTGTGTAAACATTATTCACCTAGATGTATATGTTAGATCAGATAGTATGATTAGTTTCTGTTGCATTGATTTGGACTCTGATGAATATAGATGTGATACATGTATTACTGTGAGACTTGTTTATTATGTCAATCAGGTTAATACATGAGTTCATGGCATACTGCAGTATTATCATGCTACTGCAATGACTTGCTTCATTCATAATATGTTTTCCCAAAAAAAAAAAAAAACAGTCATATTTAAATAATAGTTTATGAATATATATAGTTTTTGTTACATATTTTAGTTATATAAATATATAATTGTAGTTACCTAAGATTATGGAGAGCAATAATAATTTCATTGATTTCTAATCAAATTCTAAATGAGCTCATATTAAGTAGGAGAAGACTTGTTTGTAATTGAAGTGTTTGAAAATTGAAAAAAAAAAAAGAAAGAAAGAAGTTATATTCTTTAAAAAATTTATTCAATTTTTGTTCTGCCATTGCTTGGGACGTATTGGTAAAAAGGTATTGAAAGGTGCACCAAATTAATTACCAGTTAATTAAAGTCGGAGGCATTACATATTGAATTAAGATCTTCAAGTTAACAATAGAAACAAAACAAGATTTTTTTTTTTTAATATTTACTCTTATCATTATAATAATTACAGTATTTCAAGCTATATTATTATTATTATTATTATTATTATTATTATTATGTATTAATGTGTATAAATGTTCAATAGTCAATACCATAATATTAACCTTTCAATCTTTATTACACCTACTTGTAGCTCAGTTGTAGAGATAGCATAAAGTGAAAAACATGAAAAACACAGTAATATCTTTTGGTGGTGTCACATAATGGACTTGTTTCTTAGTTCTATTTATATAGAAGGTATGTACAAACTACAAGGAATTTAAAATACAAATAATGAAAGGAGTTCTGTACAGGAACAGAGAAAACGAAACTTAAGGGGGACGTGGTATGGTGATTTGACTTGGTATAGTGTAACTTGAGCTGCAGCTTTGGTCTTACATGTAACTGAAGAATTCAATTCAATACTCCCCCTCAATCCTAACGATTGAGAACAAATGTTAAAGTTAGTATGAAGGTAAGTAAAACGAGCAGTTACCAATGGCTTAGTAAGAACGTCGGCCAACTGATCTTTGCTAGAGAGAAATTTAACAGTAAGAGATTTTTTAGCCATCTGATCCCACACAAAATGATAATAAATTTCAATGTGTTTTGTGCGGCCATGAAACACAGGGTTAGAAGTTAAATAGGTGGCACCAATAATATCACAATAGAGAATGGGTGCAGCCGAGAGAAAAATCCCAAGTTCCTATAACAAAGATTGAATCCAAATCAACTCAGCAGTGGCATTGGCTAAGGCTTTATATTTAGACTCTGTATTGGAACGGTAGGTTGTTTTTTGGCTATCCAAGAGAGAAGATTACAGCCAAGAAAAATGCAATAGCAGAGGTGGATTTCTATCACTAGGGCATCTAGCCCAGCATTAAAAAAAAAAAAAAAAAAAAAAGGCAACTAATTGAGTGGAGGAGCTAGGTCTAACGAGGAGACCATGAGAAATTGTGTGCTTCAAATATGTGAGAATTCGCTTGATGGTAGTCCAATGTACATCATGTGGTGCATGAGAGAATTGAGACACTTTGTTCACAGCAAAGGCTATACCTGGGCGAGTGATGGAGAGATAGTGTAAGGCACCAACTATGCTTCGGTAGAGGGTGGGATCAGCCATGGAAGTTCCATCAAATTTGCTAAGAGGAGATACTACCGACATTAAGGATGAGATGGGTTGGGCTAAGTGCATGTTAGTTAGAGTAAGAATGTGAGCAATGTATCTTTGTTGTGATAAATGAAGACTTGTAGAGGAGGGCTGCAACACCCAAGAAGAAATTCAAGGAGCCAAGATACTTGATGGGAAAATCAAGGGATAGAGAGCAAATGAGATCATCAACGACAATGGCTAAAGATCCAATTAAAATTATGTCGTCCACATATACCAAGGCTATTGTGCAAAAGGATGCGAATCTCTCACACAATTAATCAAGCGGAACAAACATGATATAATGTTTAAAGTAAAATAAACAAAATAACAACAAGAACACAAGATTTACGTGGTTCGGCATTTTGCCTACGTCCACAATGCAACAATAGAGAGAGATTTCACTAATTCAAAATGGGAGAACACAAAAGAGTGTTTAATCACTCACAAACCAAAATCCCTAAATACGCCCAAATATTTGTCTCTCAACTCACAATTTCTTGCTCTTACACAATGCTCTATTCCTGCACTCTCAACTTATTTTCTTGTAGTGAAATCCGATGGCAATTTATAACCATAAGGTACAAGAGAATAAGAAGTCAAAAACGGTGGCTGCTTCTTATGTTGAAAAAGACAAAAACTAAAGAGTTAATGTAGGCATGTGAGGGTACCCTTAGGTGCGGCAACAACTCTTAGGTGCAGAGACTTCTTTGGTGAAAAGTCTTCATTTGGTGGTACTTTGGAGATGAAGAGCATGACAAGTTTGACAAAGAGAAACAAAGTCTTTCCTTTTGACTATGAGCTAGTTTTTCAACAATTCTCCACCTTGGTGAATATTCTCTACTTTACTGTTGCACTCCCAATATGCTTAAAATCTTCTTAATATTGGCTGAGCCCAAACAATGTTTGAACTTAGCTCCAGTAACCACTTTGGTTAGCATATCTGCAAGATTATTTGTAGTTCCAATCTTCTGAAGAAGAATGTCTCCTTCTTCTATAATTTCACAAACAAAATGGAAACGAACATCAATGTGTTTTGTTCGAGCATGATGAACTTGGTTCTTCACCAAATGAACAGCACTCTGGCTATCACACAAAACTTTCACATACTTCTAAAGAATACCCAAGTCCTCAATCAAACCATGTAACCAAATTGCCTCCTTTATGGCATCAACAACTGCCATATATTCAGCTTTAGTAGTCGACAAAGTAACTGTAGTTTGCAATGTTGACCTCCAGCTAACTGGTCCTCCGGCTAGTGCAAAGCATAACCTGTCATAGACCGCCTTTTATCCAAATCACCATCATAGTTCGAATCCACATAACCAACTAAAATTTGATCAAGTTCACTGTTAACTCGTTCAAACTTCAAACCAACATCTATAGTACCTAGAATATACCATAGAATCCACTTCTCTCCTTGTTAGTGCCCTCTTCCTGGATCATGCATATATCTGCTCACCATACTAACTGCTTGCGAAATGCCAGGCCTTGTACACATCATAGCGTACATCAAACTACCCACAAAATTAGCTTATGGCATATGAGACATATGATCACGTCCTCATCTGTACTCGGAGACATAGCAGCGCTAAGCTTGAAGTGCGGCGCTAACGCGGTAGTTGTAGGTTTGGCATTATGATCCATACCAAAACGCTTCAATACCTTCTTCAAGTATTGTTTTTGAGTTAAGCAAACAATAGCCTTTGCCCTCTCTTGAGTAATCTCCATACCAAGAATCTTCTTGGCTTTTCCAAGGTCTTTCATTTCAAACTCATTTTTCAACTGAGTTTTCAACCTATCAATCTCCACAATACTTTTACATGCAATTAACAGATCATCAACATATAAAAGTAAATAAATGAAAGTACTATCTTGTAGCTTGCGAAAATACACACAGTGATCAAATTGACTTCTTGTGTACTTTTGCCCCATCATGAACTGATCAAATCACCTATACCACTGTCTAGGAGATTGTTTCAAACCATACAGCGATCTATTCTGTTTGCAGACCAAATTTTCCTTACCAACAACCTTAAAGCCATCTGGCTTAGTCATATAAATATCTTCTTCTAGGTCCCCATGCAAGAAAGCAGTTTTCACATCTAGCTGCACTAGCTCTAGATCAAACTGGGCAACCAAAGCCAATAAAACACGAATGGAAGAGTGTTTAACAACTAGAGAAAACACCTAGTTATAGTCAATTCCTTCCTTCTGAGCGTAACTGATGTGGTATTTTTGTGACCAAAAATATCAATTATAAAAATAACCACTCGCAACAGGACGAATCTTTGTAGGATACGGCTATAGAGAGGGTGTCGAACCTCAAGGACTGCAGGGGTTTTATTATCAAAATTCGAAAGATTAAAATTAACTTAATTAAAAAAAGAATTGATTTGATTTTCTTCAAAAGTAAAATGCATGAAAATAAAAGAGATTTAAAATAAGAGAGAGAGTGTAGGGTATTAACTTCACCTCTATCCGCACAACAATGGCTAATCATAATTAATCCCAGAAATTCATTCTATGCATGTTATAAATAAACAAGAAACTACCTTATTAAAAAATAAGCATAATCTATCTTCGGTTGGCATGGATCGTCCACTTAACTACTAAGATGCGGTACAACCCGTCTTCCCTAGGTATAAATTATCAAATTCTTTAACAGGATACATACAATTAATGAATAAGTGTAACCCATCTTCGGTTGGTACAGACTGTCTACCTAAATTACACTAAATTAGGGTGTAGTACAATCCGTCTTCCTGAGGCATGGCCTATCAAATCCTCTTGATCATATGTCAATTAAACCCATTGTATAACCATCATCCTCATAATCACAGAAAACAAGAATGATTTGAGATCAACAAAAGTAAAAATACTTTCTAAGACAAGAGAAGAATTTCACAAATATTAATTTTGGAATTTAAGAACAATTGCATTTAATATGAAGAACAGAAATCAATTGTAGCAATCCTCATAGTTATACAAGCAACATGCATAAATTGAAAATCTAGAAATTAAGGGAAAATTACAGTTTCCCCCCAAAGTTGTCAGCGATTTGCAATTCCGCCTCCAAAGTTTCAATTTTTGCAATCCACCCCCCAAAAGTTTCAATTTTTTGCAATTCAGGCATTCTGTCAGTCAAAGCCGCTTTGACTGACGGAATAGTGATCACGTGCGACGCACGTGATCACTTTATGCGGTTTAGTGCCCAAAATACCCCCATCAAGTGGTTACACCCTCACTCACTCCCTAACCCGGCTAACCCACACCCCAACCCAGCTGACCCACTCCCCAACCCTGCTGACCCAACCCCCAACCCAACCCAACCCAACCCAGACTTAGTTACTACAACAAATAAACAAAACTGAAAAGTGTGAAAAAACCCGAAGCACGCACAAGGGAGGGGAGGACGTTGCTGACTCACGAGCGAAAGGGACCCGAGAGAGGTAGAACCTACCTCCGACAGCCACTCGACAATCTACCCGACACCCACTCGTGATCAACCCAAAGTTTGGAGCTTTGCGCATTTGTGTACGACGAGGTAAGTTTTTGCCCTTATTTGATTCGTAAATTTACACCGAACTGTGTAGTAGCGTTCTAGGGTTTTTCGTAAATTGGGGTTTTCTTGAGGGGGTTTTTAATTTGGTTATCCCTAACTCTATGATGTTGATTTATTGTTAACAAATTTTTGTTTTCTATTGTATATTGATTTATTGCGAAGAGAGAGAGAGAAATGATGGAGTATACCTCAAGTTCTGGAGCTTCATCTTCACCGCAGAGGCTTTGCTACTGAGCGGCCGATGGTCGTAAAAATAGCTCAAACAGAGCACAATTTCGGGAGGAGGTTTGTGGGTTGCGAAAATTACAACGCATGTTTGATGTTTATGATGAGTGTTGCGAAAATTTGGGCAAGTTCTTCAAACACGTAATTTCTTGTTTATGGTTGTAATTTTCGTAGTGGGTTCTTTAGGGTTTAGGATAAGTACTGATAATTTCTTGTTTATGGTTTTAATTTTCGTTGTTGGTTATGTGTGTTTAAGTTGAGTAGTGATGGTTGTGGGTTCTTTGTTGGGTTATTTTAGGGTTTAGTTATTTGTTATAATTTGTTTAGGTGTGATGCTTGTGTAATGGTTGAAAACCAAAATTTGGGCAAGTTCTTCAAACTCTTTATCCATTTCTTGTTTATGGTTGTAATTTTTGTAGGGCGTTCTTTAGGGTTTAGGGTAAGTATTGATAATTTCTTGTTTGAATTTCTTGTTTATGGTTTTAATTTTCGTTGTTGGTTATGTGTGTTTAAGTTGAGTAGTGATGGTTGTGGGTTCTTTGTTGGGTTATTTTAGGGTTTAGTTATTTGTTATAATTTGTTTAGGGTTTAGGGTTTGAACATGAGTGGTTTGAACATGCCATACTTCTCGCGCATGGCTTCTATTGTCAATATATAAGAGCATCCATAAGGTTTATGCATTTTAAAATTTTATGTGTAATGGTTAGGCGTGATGCTTGTGTAATGGTTTAGGGTTTAGGTTTCAAATTTTATGTGTCATGGTTTTTCAACTACACTATCATATTCGATAGTGGAGCGGAAAAAAAAAATTGATTGTGAAAAAAACTTCACCATTTAGCTATTTTATATGTAACTATAAAAAATGGGTATGTGTAATATTGTATGTGTTTAGATTGGTGATTAATATTTTGTCATTATAAAGTAATATTGTATGTGTTTAGATTGGTGATTAATATTTGTTTACTATTTTATAGATCAACCGAGATTGTGGTTACTTTGAATGGGTTGATCCTTAGCTGTGTGCGAAATGTAAAAGGGTTGGAACTTGGTTCTGGCGAAAGCACCAAAAATTGTTGTTAGAAGCAAAGCGGTGTGAAGACATGGTTCAAGTTGAAGTCAGTAAGGTGAAGGTAGAAATGGAGAGAGAAAATCTGTGTTTGAAGGTAGAAATGGATAAAGAAATTGCCCGGTATCATAAGGAAGTAGAGATTGGGGAGATCAAACTCCATGCAGTTAAGAAGAATTACCAAACAATTCTTGCGTGTTCCTGGGTAATTTGTTTAAGTGTCATTTTCGTTTTGTTGTTTGGATACACTTCAAGTGGTCCGTATGAATGCAAGCTTGGCCGTTTGAAGTTGAACTGAGGTCTATGTAATTTTGAGATGACATTGTGTTTTTTTATGTTTGTGTTATTTTGGGAGCACAATGTGGTATTTTGTAACATAAGTAATTGTTGGAGCACAATGTCGTACATTTTAGAGCCGTGTAATTCTAGAAGCTTATCTGAAATGTAATGTACTTTTTAATGAATTTATTAGTTGCTATGACTGTAATTTCCTATTTTACGTATACATGAATTGCGTGTATGCCATGCATTTGACCATAAAGTCACTTGGGTATTTTGAGTTTGATTTTTTACCTTTTAAAAATAACATTTATCATTACAAGTGGTGGACCTTATTAAAAAAATTCTTCTCAGCCTTTATAATTTAAATGGGTGTTGTAATGACGATTTACTAGAGAATTATAATACATGTACTTGACAATTCCACTACCGACTTGCAAATTATTGAAAAGGAAAACCTTTAATTCCACAACCGAGTTGAGAATTATGAAAATCTATACCCATTATGAAAGACATGAGATACAAATCAACTTCACCACATCTTAGATTTGTGGCATAGGTACAAAAACAGCAACCAAAAAAAGCCTTCGATAATTTATCTTAGTTTATAGTGCACAATTTGGTAACCAAGCAATAATTTTGTAGTCTTTTAAGATATTTTGGTCCATGGGCCAACATAATCACACAAGCACACACACGAATCTTGCAGGCATATATTATGAAAATTCAATAATACAATCATTTAAAACCACCAAATGGAAAGCGAAGATTGTTATGACTTAGCGTGAGATAGGTCATCAACCAACCAAACCACACCAAACCAACCCCAACCCCAACCCCAACCTTGTGCATAACCCTACAAATAATCATTTCAAATACGCAAATCTAAAGCTAAAATGACTTAAAACGAGTCCCAATAACACTATAAATCATGCAAACGGAAAAGGAAAACATCGTAAACATAAAATAATCTTCAACAAATAATTAAGCCTACAATACATCCAGAATTTCCATATATTGTTCACTAGCAACTCACACCTTGGAGATTCATTAAACCAAGCCCGAGACCACCCACTAGGGTCAATCTTGTTCTAGTAATCGTATGCATCCTTACTAAGTTTCTTCAATTCTTCCATATGAGTTGTAAACTCATGTTCAGTGTATGTGGTTGCTGCAGCCCACAACTGCTCTTATGCCAATCCTTTATGGCCCTCCAAGTCTCTGAAGTTGGCATACAGATGCCTAACACAAATTCGATGATCCGCCGTTGGAAGCATGGACTCTAAAGCTGGCATGAGACCCTGCACAACAAATTCATAATGCATGAAAAAATGACCAAAATAGTAAAATTATTTAACAAATTTGTTTAAGTGTGATTTGAAAATTATGAGCAAAAATTAAATGTAACATAACTTACCTTTTGTCTATCCGAAATAAATGTTGGTTTGCAGCCCCATTCATGCACTCCAAGATCGGACACTAGGGTTTCCAAAAACCATGTCCAAGAGTCTTTGGTCTCAGCTTCGACAACAGCAAACGCGATTTGGTACATATTATTATTCCCATCCCTTCCAACTGCAGCTAACAGTTGTCCCTTGAATGGCCCTTTCAAGAAGCATCCATCCACCCCTATGACAGGCCTACAACCATCCAGAAACCCCTTCTTCACTGCAGCAAGAGAAAAAAACAGTCTTCCAAACTTTGGAAGCACATTTGGGTTTGGCCTGTCAACCTTCATCATCATACAGCTTCCCCTATTCGTTTGTCTCAATGTCTCGCAATAATCCCACAGGTGACCATATTGGTCTTCAAGCTTCCCGTATATTTTTTGACATGCCTTGGCCCTAGCCCTGTACATCATACTTGGAGTCACATCCACTTTCCACTTTTCCTTCACTTCATGTTGTATGACATTCAAGGGCATATTCGGCTGAATTCGAAACTTCTCAATCAACTTGTTCGATATCCAAGTTGAGTTCACAATGGAGTTCTTGTATTGCCTACCACACACATGTTTAGGCTGCATAGATCTTATCTGAAATGTTTGCTCATCAGAAACATGCCTTGCATATACTCGGTACTGACACTTGTCATCCCTACACACAACAATAGACTTTCTTCTTTCATTCTTTTTGAACCTAATTTCCTTGCCCCTCAAAAGATTGTACTCTTTAACAGCTTCTCTAAATGTTTGTATGTCTGGGAAAGTCGTGTAGAGATGCAGCTCTGGGTTAACTAGGTCCATTCGCTGAAATTCGGGCGTTTTTGTAGATGTCCCTTCAGCTTCCTCATCACTATGGGGTGGTGACTCCAATATGTCACTTCTAGCCATTTCAGAGTTTATGTCATCATCATCTACTTCTTCAAATTTTTTATTTTTCTTACACCCACTTTCGGACCTAACAGAAGCATCAATTATGCGGGCCTCAACATGGTTCACATCTTCTTCATCACCTGTTTCTTCCTCCTCACCCTCATTGTCATAACCACCATCACCATCACCAACGGTTCCAACTTCACTAGTTCCTGCTCCAGTTGCTCCAGTTCCAGTATCGCCTACGTCAACATCTACATCAAATAAATCCTCATCATCACTAAGTTTGCCTTTCCACCAATGGTCATTGTAATCAACCCTTCCCTCCTCTTCATCTTCATCTTCTCCTTCGTAATCCTGAGCATCAACCTGACCCTCCCTAAAACACACAACATATAAATGCACAATATATTGCCCTTTATGGCAGCCAACCATGAACAATACGTCGGCATCAAAGCTGATTAAATGCAAACCACCCATTAACGTCTTATCAGGTTCTCTGAAGGATATTAGATCCCTTGGCTTGTACCCGTAGTCTTTACAAATATCTTCAAGCTCAAAAAAAGACAAGTTGTCAGGATCATACCCTTCACCATGAACAGTAACTTCTCCCCCCACGTAATTGCAACCACAACTTCTGTCGAATCTACCGCCATACCTAACCTCGAACACTAGATTCAAAGACATCCTACAAAATTAATGAATAAAATGTATGAGAAGCAGCTTTAAATAAGTTTACAAATATAATTATTGCTTAAGAATGAAGTTATGCAAATATAAGCTCAAACCCTAAAAATACATGCAAATATTTTGGAAGCAAGACAACCAGGTGATAATTCAAATATTTGTTAGGGTTAGGATTTAGGGTTTAGGTTTCTTAATATTTGAGAGGAATGTGTAGCGTGGTGTCTTGTGTGCACATGATGTAAGTTGGAGTGTCCCATCAATAATATGAGTTATAATATTACATTGACTGTTAGAGTAAATGATTTTCAACATTGCATGGAATCTGATTTGATGATGTAGCTGATTACTAATTAAAGCCAAATCTGTAAAAATATAGACATGCATAATAGAATAGTCAAGCTTAGTCAATTACATTAGAAAGAAAAGGAGAAAAAAAAAAGAAAAAAAAAAAGGAGGAAACTTAGCTAATTAAATGATTTTAACCAATACCCCTATATCGCACTTATTGAAACCTCTAGCTCAAAAGACCGAAATGGTATAGATTTTACCTTATTATTTATCACTATTTATTAATGAAATACTAAATATTGTTCAATCCAAAATGTCTATCATTTAATTTTAAAATAATGATTGAGATTTGAATATCTGCAATTTTTGTATCTATTTGTGTAGTTTATACCGAATGCTGCAGAGGATGCAAATTGATGCATCTTGCATGGGATGATTTGATTAGGTAGAAATATGAACAAGAAGACTAGATCTAAACATAAGAAAAGATGTGCATCCCTTTTTTTAAAAAATAATAATAGTGCATTAAATGAAATCCTCCCAAAAAGTTGGATTTTCTAAACAGGATCAAATAATATAGGAAGGAGGGAGAATTCTTTTACTGGGAAACAGATGAACAAAATTACCCAACTATCTCCATTGCAAACAATTATCTCACTTGCAAACATGCATGGGTGGGATTAAATATATGACAACATTACCCAATTTTATCATTTTTTTTTAAAAAAAAAGAAGAAGGTCAAATTAGAAGGAAAAGATTATTGAGATATCGACCTATAGCTTAAGTGAAGTTTGTCTTTAAAATTTGGCCGGGAACAAAAAAGAATAAAGAAAAAAGAAGAAGTACATAGAGAATTCAAGTGGTCAGCATGATACATGTAGGCAACATTAACAAAATGTCTTATTCAATAGACTATAAGCTATAGAAATAAAACCGTCACTAGAAACCGATTTTTGCTAAGTTGATGCTAATCGTCCCCCAATTTGATCAACCAACACACTAAGCTCCAACTAAACCCGAACAAACCAAACCATTTTTTATTTTTTTTTCAAACATGTTATTATTTCCTTCTAAATGGCTCTTCTAATAGAAGGTCTCAAAGCTCTTAATTACCTTAAACTACATAATTTTCAAGTAGTATTTCTATAGACATACATATACATATATAATGACTACTAGGCCCTGCCATGTCGGCATAGGAAGATAAAGGTATAATATTAATTACTCATATTCTAGAGCATAAGTTAAATATATACCATACCATACTTGAAATTAGGACAAACATAAGAAAAGAAGTTAAGAACTAAGAAGTCCTCTTTAATTTTTTAAGCCAGACGTATGTTAATACCACTTGTAGAGAAAGTAATAAAATAAATTCCACCCAAAAAGTTTAGACAGTTGGCTGGAAGGTTTCATGTCAGCATGTTAATCAATCAAGCCAATAAATAGTCTCTTAAAGAACATGGGCAGATGCATTCACATGCTCCTGCGTGGGTCACTGCAAATACATACACACATACAAGAAAATAATTAATGTGGAATTTAACATCTATGACTACCTTTATAATTTATGCATTCTATGTGGACTATTTCTGAGCTTGCTGTTCTCATAAGAACCATTAAAAATGCACATGTGAAAAGGATATAGAAGTACATGTGATATTAATACACACAAGAAACCATGAAATAAAAAGCCCTAAGAGTGAAGTGTGAAGAAAGAGAAATTGATGAGGGATTATTTGCATAGGGTCATTGTAATCAAACCAAACCATTTTTTAATTTTTTTTCAAACATGTTATTATTTCCTTTTACTTTCAACTCCAAATATCTCACTTGATTAATAAAAAGAAAAAGGAAAGAGACAACCTTCATCCATAACCACCAAACCCCATGCCAAACTCTAATGGTTTATTGGGAAAAAGATGAACAAAATTACCCAATTATTACGAAATTAATAACTCATTTATCATCTCACAAAAACCCCAATTTACCGAAAACCCTACTTTCATGGTAAGTCAGTTAAAATTCTATATCCAACAAGACTATACACTTTGAGGAACACTTTTGTTCACACGACAAGATTATGCACTCTGGGGACCACTTTTGTTCACATAACAACATTATACACTTTGGGGACCACTTTTGTTCCAACACAAACAACCAAGTTCACCCAATGTTGCAATAAATCAATATACAATAGAAAACAAAAATTTGTTAACAATAAATCAACATCAAAGAGTTAGGGATAACCAAATTAAAAACCCCCTCAAAAAAACCCCAATTTACGAAAAACCCTAGAACGCTACTACACAGTTCGATGTAAATTTACGAATCAAATAAAGGCAAAAACTTACCTCGTCGTACACAAATGCACAAAGCTCCAAACTTTGGGTTGATCTCAAGTGGGTGTCGGGTAGATTGTCGAGTGGCTGTCGGAGGTGGGTTCTACCTCTCTCGGATCCCTTTCGCTCGTGAGTCAGCAGCGTCCTCCCCTCCCTCATCTGTGCTTCGGGTTTTTTTCACACTTTTCAGTTTTGTTTATTTGTTGTAGTAACTAAGTCTGGGTTGGGTTGGGTTGGGGGTTGGGTCAGCAGGGTTGGGGCGTGGGTCAGCTGGGTTAGGGCGTGGGTCAGCCGGGTTAGGGAGTGAGTGAGGGTGTAACCACTTGATGGGGGTATTTTGGGCACTAAACCGCATAAAGTGATCACGTGCGTCGTACGTGATCACTGTTCCGTCAATCAAAGCGGCTTTGACTGACGGACTGCCTGAATGGCAAAAAATTGAAACTTTAGAGGGGTGGATTGCAAAAATTGAAACTTTGGAGGTGGAATTGCAAATCGATGACAACTTTGGGGGGGATAAACTGTAATTTTCCCAGAAATTAAATATAATCAAACCATTGTGCTTGGATAGGGTTACATCAACACCCCACGAAGGGGTTTAGCCGCTCATGATCTTCTAAGCTCCAAAGACAATTTTACTGATTTTTTACTCTAGAAAGCGGTGTGTCTTTTTTCTCAATGCTTAGAGGCCTATTTATAGGGCTTAGGAGAGTCCTAGAAGCCCTAGTAATCCTAGAAATTTCGGAGATTTAAGCCTAAGTCCAATTAGGATAAAGAAAACCTAAGCCCAAATCGGAATAGGATTCGCCCAGAATTGCGTTCCTATTTTGCGAGGCGATTTTGGCATTGCAACACTTCGAATTAGGAAAATGCTATTTCACAATGATTTGTAGCAATTTGAGTTAGATTTCCAGTGCCACTTGAATCACCTCAATCGAATATTTGAGCTGAAATATGGCCAAAATACCGAGACATGTGCAGAATCTAAATTTGAATCCAATCCAATTTTGACTCCAATTTGAGAAATTCCGAATTAATCCCTTCCTTTATTTTATTAAACTTAACCATAATATATAGGTCCTCTATTATGATTGGCTAAGTTTAATCATCTCAAAGTGTGCTTTTAAGCCCAAAATCAATAGAATTAATTGCATCTTTATTTATAACCTGAAAACACAAAAACAAAACAACATCAAACAAATAACAACGCTAAGGAATTAACATATGCAAACTAAGGGGCTTGAATGTTCAACATCCGGCGCTTATCACACCCCTAAACTTACATATTACTAGTCCCTTAGTAATACAAAACAGAAAATAAACTGAAAAATAAAAAGATAAATCCATCTTTCGTGAGATGTACGATTGCATTTAGCGTATGCAACAAACCTTTTAAACCCCTAGGCATTCCCTAGAGGACGAGTGAAGTCTCGTGAGGGTTTTCCAGGAATGATACCCACAAACATTGTCATCATTATGTCATTCAAAAGGATAAAGCGTCACAAAAATAATGATTCTCATTCATTAGCAAGCTTAAAATTATGAACTTCATCTTCAAAATTCCAAGGAATTTACAAGTCAAATCACTTACAAATGGCAGATTGAGATACACAAATTTCAATTAGTGCAAAGTGAACTAACACATAATCATGAGGTTTCAAAATAATTCCAATATAAATGAATCACCATCTCAGAATTTATTGGACTTCATATCAAATGAAACAACCAAGGCATAATTTTTTTTTTTTTTTTGTAGGCTTTGCAATGTTTAACTCCCTTAAGCTTTCTAGTTGACCCATGTATCGAGTGTTAGGCCAATGTCTCCCAAACCAAATGGCTTTAGGGCACTAGGTGTAAAGACACCCCTAAGGACTTACTAACTCGAGTCAAAAAGGCTACGAAGCTAAGCTAGCAATTTTATTAATAAACCTAAAAATTTCACTTTTTGACTCGAACACTCACTGCTTAATGAGGCAAGTGGTCCGGTTACTCAGCAAAAAATTCAAACTTGATTTTTTTTTTTTTTAATTTTTTTTATACATATATAGCATGCCAAAGTTATTCATTCAACATGTCACCTAACAGAATTCAAGACATTGAAAACAAACATAATTGGTCTCAAAATTTATACCTCACAGACATGTGCTAGTGTGCTCAAGATAGATTTAAATTGAAACAAGAAGCATCTCATGTTGCCAAAAGTAAGTAACAAGACTTAAAATCCCTAAGTCATATGATCATGTGTTCATAACTTTAAGCCTATCAATGAAATTTAAACTAGAATCAAAGCTCAACCATATGCTTAAGAATGACATAGCAACAAAAATGGACCGTGTTTTATTTTTCCATACCCCCAAACTTGAATCATACATTGTCCCCAATGTATGTATAGAACTAAAGAATAAGATCAAGAGTATAGGAATACTTGAATGAGCAGATGGGGGCATATTGTACCCCCAAACTTGAATGTGAAAACACGTCCTAAAAAAGGTGATACTCCAACCAAATACCAATCAAGTGCACACATTGTTATAAAAATATAAACAAAGAATGAAGTAACAATGGATAAAATAAATCTGGATGGAGATCACATGCCCTGGTGGAGTGAAGTTCAAGTGCACAGGGCCTACACTCAATCCTATGAAACTGACTCATCTAGTCAAAATATATGGAATCCGCCAAGTCAACGGAATCCACATCCTTGATGCGCGCAGTGTTCTTTGAGCATTAAGTTTAAATTTGAAGCACCAATCTTTTCTTCTCTTGGACCAAAGAGAATAAATTTTACCCACAAATAGGTAATTCCAAATGTCAGCATATCGAGGTTGATCCCTCTGAGTATTCCCAAACAATTTCTCATCTGAAAAGGAATCATGAATTGGAATAAAATGGGGAGAATACTTAGGGAGTTTTTCTATCTCAATGGTCTCTTTTTGCTCGTCTAACAGCCCTAACAAACTACCCTCCTGGCCTCTTGGTAAGTCATATGAAATAATGACCAGGATAGTGTCATCTATCCCTAAAAATGAAGATTTCATATTACCTAGAACAGGGGCTCGGGGCTCATATGGCATCTCGGGAATAGGAGGTGATGATGAAGAAGCCTTAGTGCTCGCTTCCTTGCTTTTTTTCCAATGTAGATCTTGTGGGACCTCAATTTGCTCCTTCTTTTACTCCTCCTACCTTTCTTCACGTGGTTTTCGACCACCTCTCCACTCCTTAGTGTGGTGATAGCTTGTTCATGACAAGAAGTACTTTTTTCCTCCATGTAGTGTCCATTAGGATTGGCCACCGGCTGACTTTGAAATTTTTCTTCTTCCATCCTATTGAGGTGGTTGATGATTTTTTCAACATGAGCTTCCATCTTGGCGTCTATCTCGGCGAAGAATTGAGGGGTATAGTGCACATGTTGCTACTCCATAATCTGATTAGCTTCCTTCATTTCGCTAATAACCTTCATCACTTTATTTTGAAAGTTAGCATTTGAGAGAGGAGGTGGCTCCTCTTGGTATTGTTGTTGTGGAGGCGAGTAGAATGAAGATGGCTCCTCTTCGTATTGCTGTTGTGGAGGCCAATAGATGGGAGATGGTTCCTCTTCGTGAGCTTCTATCTTGGCAATGGATTGAGAGTTCACCATCTGTTGAACAGCCTAACTCACCTCGCTCACAATTTTCGACATCTTTTCTAAAAGAATTTCCTAAGAAGCTGACATTTTTTCTTGACAATAAGAACCCATCGGAGGAGGTGGTTCAGTTTGGTATTTCTGTAGTGGAGTTGCTTGATATTGAGGGGAATATGATTGATCGTTGAACTGCGGATATGGTTGATGGTACAGTTCATAAAATTGTGAAGCATAATTTCCAAGAGCTTGAGCTTGCCACGAGAGATTAGACTAGTTGCTCTATGCCGGGTTATAGGGATTAGAATAAAGGTCATTCCCCGGTCTAGAGAACGGTCTGTTCATATGCTCATAAGAATAATTAGAAAATTGTCCTGCTGTAGGACAATCTCTAACATGATGATTAAGACTATAGCAATATGAACATGGTCCATGCGGTGTTGGAATGCCTCCCCACATGAACTAACTAATAGAATTAACATAAAATAACAACAGAAAAATAAAAATAAAAACTCACAAACCGCCCTTAGGTGCGCTGGAAATTTGGATGCCAACTCCTACTAATGCGCTCGATCGCACGGCAGGGTAAGCGTACAGCCGTCGATGGGTGTGAGCGTAGGCTTGGAGGGATCGAGCACAGAAGGTCAAGTGCAAACGTGTGCTCAATCGCATGCGGGCTGCGCTCGATCGCAATCATAGAGATGGGCAGCTACGAACCTGTTTGAGAATTCTAAAAAATAAAAAAGTAAAAATAAAAATAAACCACAAAAACAAAATTAAAGTTGGTAACGGAAAACAGGAAATTAGATTATTAAGCTAAAATTAATCCTTAAAATTTGACAATAAAACCGTTAAGCAGTCCCCGGCAACGGCGCAAAAAATTGATGTGGTATTTTTCTGACAAAAAATATCAATTATAAAAATAACCACTCGCAATAGGACGAATCTTTGTAGGATACCGCTATAGAGAGGGTGTCGAACCTCAAGGACTGTAGGGGTTTTATTATCAAAATTCGAAAGATTAAAATTAACTTAATTAAAAAGAGAATTGATTTGATTTTCTTTAAAAGTAAAATGCATGAAAATAAAAGAGATTTAAAATAAGAGAGAGAGTATAGGGTATTGACTTCACCTCTATCCGCACAACAATGACTAATCATAATTAATCCCAGAAATTCATTCTATGCATGTTATAAATAAACAAGAAACTACCTTATTAAAGAATAAGCATAATCTATCTTCAGTTGGCACGGATCGTCCACCTAACCACTAAGATGCGGTACTACCCGTCTTCCCTAGGTATAAATTATCAAATTCTTTCACAGGATACATACAATTAATGAATAAGTGTAACCCATCTTCGGTTGGCACAGACTGTTTACCTAAATTACATTAAATTAGGGTGTAGTACAATCCGTTTTCCCTAGGCATGGCCTATCAAATCCTATTGACCATATGTTAATTAAACCCATTGTATAACCATCATCCTCATAATCACAGAAAACAAGAATGATTTGAGATCAACAAAAGTAAAATACTTTCTAAGATAAGAGAAGAATTTTACAAATATTGATTTTGAAATTTAAGAACAATTGCATTTAATATGAAGAACAGAAATCAATTGTAGCAATCCTCATAGTTATACAATCAACATGCATAAATTGAAAATCTAGAAATTATATACAATCAAACCATTGTGCTTGGATAGGGTTACATCAACACCCCACAAAGGGGTTTAGCCGCTCATGATCTTCTAAGCTCCAAAGACAATTTTATTGATTTTTTACATTAGAAAGCGGTGCGTCTTTTTTCTCAATGCGTAGAGGCCTATTTATAGGCTTTAGGAGAGTCCTAGAAGCCCTAGTAATCCTAGAAATTTCGGAGATTGAAGCCCAAGTCCAATTAGGATAAAGAAAACCTAAGTCTAAATCGGAATAGGATTCGCCCAGAATTGCGTTCCTATTTTGTGGGGCGATTTTGGCATTGCGGCGCTCCGAATTAGGAAAATGATATTTCACAATGATTTGTAGCAATTTGAGTTATATTGACAGTGCCACTTGAATCACCTAAATGGAATATTTGAACTGAAAGTTATGGCCAAAATACCAACACGTATGCAGAATCCAAATTTGAATCCAATCCGATTTTGACTCCAATTTGAGAAATTTCGAATTAATCCCTTCCTTTATTTGATTAAACTTAACCATAACATATAGGTCCTCTGTTATGATTGGCTATCATCTCAAAGTGTGCTTTTAAGCCCAAAATCAATGGAAGTAATTGCATCTTTATTTATAACCTGAAAACACAAAAACAAAACAAAATCAAACAAATAACAACGCTAAGGAATTAACATATGCAAATTAAGGGGCTTGAATGTGCAACATTCGGCGCTTATCAGTAACCCTTGGTTACAAACTTGGCTTTGAAACGAATGCCATCTTGCTTTGTAGAACCCTCCTTCTTGGTGTATACCCACTTGTACCCAATTGCCTTCTTCCCTTTTGGTAGTTGAACCACCTCCCAAGTTTGATTCTTGTAAAAAGACTGCATCTCCTCACCCATAGCTTCCTTCCACCTAGCTTTTTTTGAGTTGCCAATTGCCTCTCTCTAGGTTAAAGGAATATCATCTTCGATAATTGGTAGTGCATAAGCTATTGTATCAATATACTGAGCAGGCTTCCATATTTATCGCCTTGGTTTATTGACTGCAATAGAGTTTGGTTGCTGTAGAGTTGGGTTAGGGTCACTTCTTTGACTTCATTTGAATTCTCCTCTTCAATCGCAACTACGAAGTTTATCTGTTCAGGTTGCACAGATAGTCTTGGAACCTCAAGCTCCACTTGTTGGGTAGTCTTCCATGTAGAATGATCAGATTCTTCAATTTGAGAATTCTCCACCTTGCATTGTTTGACCATCTCATCTTCACATCTCGGCTAAGAATAACTTTCTTCAACTTGGGACACTAGAGTCTGTATCCCTTCACACCTGTGCTGAATCCCAAGAATACAGCTTTCTTGGCTCACAGATCCAACTTGCTATCTTTGACATGGAAATATGTTGGGCAACCAAAAACATGCAATTTATCATAATCATTAGCCGATTTAGCTGACCACACTTCAGTAGGAGTTCTTCCATCAATTGCAGCAGTTGGCAACCTGTTTATAAGGTGACACGCATAATTCACAACCTCAGCCCAAAAACTCTTGCCCAATCCGGCATTGGACAACATACATCGTACCTTCTCCAGAATAGTACGGTTCATGCGCTCTACCACCCCAATTCAGTTGTGGAGTCCTATTGACCATATAGTGTCTGACAATCCCTTCATCCTGGCATATCTTCAAAAATGGATCCAATGTCTACTCACCGCCATTAATTGACATGAGTCTTTTAATTTCTCTACCAGTTTAAGTTTTGACCATTTTCTTCCATGTCAATAAAATTCTCAAGACTTCATCTTTATGCTTCATGATGTACACCCAAATTTTCTTGGAAAAATCTTCAACAAAAGTAACAAAATAATGTTTACCTCCCAATGATGGAACCTTCATAGGTCCCTAAACATCGGTGTGAACATAATCAAGAGTCCCTTTCGTGTTGTGAATCGCTGTGCCAAGCTTGACCTTGCTGTTTGCCCATAATGAAATGTTCACAAAATCCAAATTTGTTTGTTGTGGCAACGTCCAACAGACCTTGCTTTGCTAGCCCTTGCAAAGGCTTCTCGCCTGCATGACCCAATTTTATATGCCACAATTTATTATTATCAGGGATTACCTTTTTAGAGTTGTTAGAAATTATGGCATTTGCTCCTACAATGGTAGTCCCTTGCAGATGATACAAATTATTCTGTCAAGTAGCTTTCATCACCACCAGTGCACCAAAAATCACTTTCATGATTCCATTCTCCATAACGATCTTGTAGCCCTTCGATTCAAGAACACCTAAAGAAATTAGATTTTTCTTCATGTCCGGTGCATACCAAACTTCTTTCAACACTCTAGTCGATCCATCATGCAACTTCAAACGAATTTTTCCTATCCCTTTCATCTTCTTACTGGCGACGTCAATTCCCATAAGAACTACTCCACCATCAATCAAATCCAAACTAGAAAACCATTCCTTGTTTGTACAAATATGGAAGGTACAGGCTGAATCCATTATCCATTCATCTGAATGGTAATCAAACGATGTTCTTGCTAAAGCAACATCTGAATCTGAATCTTAAGCTTTCATGCTCACCACATTAGCTTTATGCTCCTTGCCCTTAGCTTGTAATCTAGGAAAATCCTTGTTCTAGTGGCCTTTTTGATGACAGAACGCACATTCATCCTTCGCAGGAATTTTCCTGTCTGATGAAGTGCCTCTTTTGCTTGAAGTAGAATGGTTCCTGATAAGCGCCGAATGTTGCACATTCAAGCCCCTTAACTCACATATGTTAATTCCTTAGCATTGTTATTTATTTGATTTTGTGTTGTTTTAGTGTTTTTAGGTGTTTTATAAAGATACATGAAATACCATTGATTTTGGGCTTAAAGCACACTTTGAGAAGACCTGGAAGATGTGGTTAAACTTAACCAACCATAATAAATGACATATATGATGTGTTTAAGTTTAATCAAATCAAGGAAATGATTAAATCGGAATTTCACTAATTGGAGTTAAAATCCGATTGGATTAAATTTAAGATTAGCACATGTCTCAATATGTGGACAATAACTTTCATCTCAAATATCGGATTAAGGTAAAACTAGCAGCATTGGAAAGATAACTCAAAATTATACAACTCATTGTGAAATAGGATTTTCCTAATTTGGAAGTTTGCTATGCCACAATCGTCCCGCAATATAAGAACACAAATTTGGACGAATCCTATTCCGATTTGTACTTGGATTGATTCCTAATTTGACTAGGAGATTGAAGTATGATTTTTCTAGAATTCCTAGGCCTTCTAGGATTTTTTTACACCCTATTAATAGGTCTCTAAGCCTTGAAGAGAGGTGTGCATGGTTTTAAGAAAATAATTCTCTCAAAGATCTTCTTGGAGGCTTGAAGAGTTGAAGAGAAGATGAAAATGGCAAGAGGTCATCCCAGCACCACCATGAGTGGCTAAATTCGTAATAGGATGTTAATGTAGCCATTTCCAAGTAACAATGGTTTAATTGTATTTGAATTTGAAATTTTCTGTATGCATGATAGTTGTAGAACTATGAGAATTGATCATAATGTTTATATTCAATCATTATAAAATTCTTCTCTTGTCTTAGAAAGCTTTTTATATTGATTGAACTCAATCCTTCATATTTTCTATGATTATATGAATGATTGTTTTACAATGGTTTTAATTAACATATGATCAATAAGATTTTATAGGCCATGCGTAGGGAAGGCGAATTTGTCTACACCTTAGTTTAGTGTAATTTAGGTAGACTATTCGTACTAACCTAAGATGAGTTATGCTTTTCCATTGATTGTGTGTAACTGATTAAGATATTTGATAGTCCATAGCTAGGGAAGATGGACTGTACCGCATTTAGAGGTTAGGCAGACAGTCCGTGCCAACTGAAGATGGATTAAACTTATTTCTTAATTAAGGTATTTTCTTGACTACTCGAGTGAGACGAGCCCTATAACATGCATAATATGAATTTTTCTTGTTAATTTATGATTGACCATTGTTATGCGGTTAATGGTGAAATCAACCCCCTATTCTCTCTCTTATCACAATCTACTTTTACTTTTACTTTTATGAATTTAGTTTAAAAACAAAAACAAACAATCATCTTTTTTATATTTAATTCTAAAAAACTTGATAACAACACTAGTGCAGTCCTTAAGGTTTGACACTCTCTATATAGCCCTATCCTACAAGGATTTGTTCTATTATAAGTTGTAATTTTATTTGATACTTTCTTGCATTGGAGTTGTTGCGCTGAGCAACACTTTCTGTCAAAACAGAGATGTCACCTACAGAGTGGAGTGCTGAAGGTGATATTCATGGGTTAGCAAATAGCCATATAAATCATCAATCGTAATAGGATCAATACATGTTCTAACTATAGTTATAAGAGAGTCATATTCACGACCCATTTGCAAGGAGTGCATTAAACTCAATTTGCATGGCCTGACACTATTCAAGAACACAGACAGCAGTGGAATAACAAGTGGGTTCTTGGAGAGTTGATGCTTGGACTATGAGGTGCACGGGGAATTGGGTATCTCTCTTATGAAGCTGATGCTTAAACTTCACGAGTTTCTTCTTAAGGGTTAAATACTTTTTTGCCCCATGTTGTTTAACAACTTTATTTTTTATCTCATCGGTTTCATTTTGTATCGCAGATGGTACCTCGATAATGGCTAAAAACAAAGATAGTACCTCCTCTAACTTCCGTTCAAAAATTGATGGAAATCCATGTCAACCCAATGAAAAGCTGACATGTGGCAATTAAAATTTTATTTTTATTTTTAAAAAATAGTATGAATTAAAAATAAATAAATAATAAATAATTAAAAAACTAAAAATAAAAAATAAAAAAAAGGGAAGAAATGGGTGGCACGGCTATCCCTTTTGGGTAGCCATCCCATTTTGGCCAAGGAGGTGGCTCCAGCCACCCCCATGGCCAACCAGGATGTGGTTCCGACCGTTCTGGGGGTGGCCGAACCACCCCATAGCCCTTGGAGGTGATCTCAGTCACCCCCATGGCCAACTAGGGGGTGGTTTCGGTCGTTCTGGGGGTGATCAAACTACCCCATGGCCTTTGGGGGTGATCCGGCCACCCTAAAAACTAAACCCTAAATTTTTGTTTATTTTTGACTTTTTATAGTTAAATCATACGAGGCAAAAAAAATATTTAACCATTTTTTAAAAAATCGTTGTTAGTTAAAGGGAAGGGACTTTTTTATATTTTTCTCAATTCTTATAGTGATAACATAAATATTCCACCAGCTGCGGTGTTTTAGTAGCGAACAATCTGTGCAAATAGACGGTCTCCAATCCATCCATCTTCCTAGGGATTTTTTGGATTTGGATACCCAAAGCGGATTCTTCCATCTTGATTTAATTATTTTCTTTTTGCTCGGTGCATTCCATTTGCTCAACTTAACATATATATTTTTTTAAAAGATATGATAAGGGCTTAATTGAGCCCTCTCTAAGACCCAACTTTTGTGAACATATTTTTTGATTTTTGTCTCTTTTTTGAAGTTTAATTTTGAACCTGATACAACTCTTATGTGGCTTTGTGCTATATAAGTAAAAGTTGGGTCTTAAATGATGCTCAACTGAGCCCCTATCATATCTCTCTTTTTAATGTTTTTCCTTTTTGGTTTAAAAAATGTGACATAAATGTGTGAAAACAATTTTTGTGTTTTAAGTTCATAAGAGTGTTGTGTTGGATTGTTTGACTGTTTTTATTTTCATAACAAAAACAAAAATTAAACAAATATATATAGCATAAAATTTTCTTTCATTCTTAACCTTTTTGTATATTTTTGCCATCTTGGATGGGTGAGAGTAGCAATTATTCTCATCCAAAGTTTCGGTATATTAATAGAGAGCCTCTTCTATTAAGATGTGGTGTAAAACCTATTTTTACAGTTTTCAATAGAAATTTGACACATTAAGTAAAAACATCAAATACAATGAAGATGAAAACACCATATCATTAATTCAAATCAATTCTATAGACTTTTGTATTCATTCTAACCCAACACTTACCACCCACCACTGAACCCTCCACTCATCTCCGAACCCTCAACACCGGAGTCTCCAAAACCAACCAAAGCGGTGGCTCCGGTAGTTTTATCAATGAGTATTTTGTCGCGATAAAAAAAATTATTTAGTGTGAAAGGTTGTATTATTTTTTTAGTGTTTCAAGTTGATATGTCTGCTTCCTATTGGAGGGTTCAAAATACCCAGTTTACACCGCAACCTAATTGAAGTTAGTGATGTGGTATTTTTGTGACCAAAATTATCAAGTATAAAAATAACTACTCACAATAGGACGAATCTTTGTAGGATACGGCTATATTGAGGGTGTCGAACCTCAAGGATTACAGGGGTTTAATTATCAAAATTTGAAAGATTAAAATTAACTTAATTAAAAGAGAATGATTTGTTTGTGTGAATTTAAAGTGCATAAAATAAACGGAAATAAAGGAAGTAAATATATGAGAGAGAGAGAGAGAGAGAGAGAGTAGGGTATTGATTTCACCACTATCCGCACATCAATGGTTAACCATATTTAATTCTAGCAATTCATTCTACGCATGTTATAATTTAAACAAGAAAACATATGAAAATAATTTCATATAATCAACGGAATAGCATAACCCATCTTTTGTTGGCACTAATCGTCTACCTAAATTACACTAAACTAGGGTGTAGTACGATCCGTCTTTTTTAGGTATGGTCTATCTATCCCTATTGATTGCATGCCAATTAAGAACGATTATATAACCATCATTCTTATAATTACAGAAAATAAGAATGATTTGAGTTCAATAATAGCAAAATAATTTCTAAGACAAGATAAGAATTTTACTAATATTGAATTGGAATTAAAGAACAATTGCATTTAATATGAAGAACAGAAATCAATTGTAGCAATCCTCAGAGTTATACAATCAACATGCATAAATTGAAAAACTAGAAATTAAATACAATCAAACCATTGTGCTTGGAAAGGGTTACATCAATACCCCACAATTGGGTTTAGCCGCACTCATGATCTTCTAAGCTTCACAGACAATTTACTGAAATTTTCGCTCTAGGAAGCGGTGTGTCTATTTACAATGTTTAGAGCCCAATTTATAGGGATTAGGAGAACCCTAAAAACCCTAGAAATCCTCAAAAAATCAGAGGTCAGTCTCCTAGTACAATTGCGAGATTGAAAACTAAGTCCATGCTGGAAAAGGATTGCTGCAGTGTTGTACACGCCCGAGTGCACTCAATCCGAGGTCTTGTGCGTTCGAGCTTAACTGTTGTGCGCACGAACGCAGGCATGTGCTCGATCCCTGGCCGCAGACGCTTGAGCGCAGGTGCGCTCGATCCCAGGAGTGTTGCGATCGATCCTAGATCTAGAATGCTCAACTTGTTGTCCTTTTAAGCCCAATTTCCAATGGTTTGTCAAATGAGACCTGAAACACAAAAACAAAACAAAATCAAACAAATGACAATGCTAAGGAATTAACATACGTAAATTAATGGGTTTGAATATGCAACATCCGGCGCTTTTTACACCCCCCAACTTACATATTGCTAGTCCCTTAGCAATACAAAACAGAAAATAAAGTGAAAGCTAAAAAGATAAATCCAGCTTTCGTGGGATGTACGGTTGCATTTAGCATATGTAACAAGCCTTTTAAACCCCTAGGCATTCTCTAGAGGACAAGTGAAGTCTCGTGAGGATTTTCTAGGAATGATACCCACAAACATTGTCATCATTATGTCATTCAAGAGAATAAAGTATCACAAAAATAATGGTTCTCATTCATTAGCAAGCTTAAAATTATAAACTCCATCTTCAAAATTTCAAAGAATTTACAAGTCAAATTACTTACAAATGGCAGATTGAGATACACAAATTTCAATTAGTGCAAAGTGAACTAACACATAATCATGAGGCTTCAAAATAATTCCAGTATGAATGAATCAACATCTCAGAATTCATTGGACTTCGTATCAAAGGAAACAACTAAGGCATACTTTTTTTTTTTTTTTTGTAGGCTTTGCAATACTTAGCTCCCTTAAGCTTTCTAGTTGAGCCATGTATCGAGTGTTAGACCAATGACTCCCAAACCAAATGGCTTTAGGGCACTAGGTGTAAAGATACCCCTAAGGACTTACTAACTCGAGTAAAAAAGGCTACGAACACTCACTGCTTAATGAGGCAAGAGGTCCGGTTACTCAGCAAAAAATTCAAACGTGATTTTTTTTTTCTTTGTTTTATAGCATGCCAAAGTTATTCACCCAATATGTCACCCAACATAATTCAAGATATTGAAAACAAACATAATTAGTCTCAAAATTCATACCTCATAGACATATGCCAGTGTGCTCAAAATAGATTTAAATTGAAACAAGAAGCATCTCATGTTGCCAAAAGTAAGTAACAAGACTTAAAATCCCTAAGTCATATGATCATGTGTTCATAACTTTAAGCCTATCAATGAAATTTAAACCAGAATCAAAGCTCAACCATATGCTTAAGAATGACATAACAACAAAAATAGACCGTGTTTTATTTTTCCATACCCCCAAACTTGAACTATACATTGTCCCCAATGTATGTATAGAACTAAAGAATAAGATCAAGAGTATAGGAATACCTGAATGAGCAAATGGGGGCATATTATACCCCCAAACTTGAATGCAAAAACACGTCTTAAAAAAGGTGATACTCCAACCAAATACCAATCAAGTGCACATATTGTTGCAAAAATATAATCAAGGAAGGAAACAACAATGGATAAAGTAAACCTGGATGGAGATCATGTACCTTGGTGGAATGAGGAGTCAAGCGCACAGGGCCTACGCTTGATCCTATGAGGTATTTCTCAATGTAAGTCCGAGTCCCGAAGGATCTTACCTCGATCCTTCAGAAGTCCAAGCAAGCTCTTCCATTCCTTCTTCTTTATGATCATGTAGCACTCCACAAGGAAGAGGATTCCTCTTAACATCCCGAAGCTGCTTCTCTCAGCTAATAAGTCTTGATGCTCCCCATGGCGATGTTCAGGGTGTTTGTCCTAAACTGGTTTCATGATCAACCTCTTGTCTCTATGGGACTTCTCAAAAACTGGGGTAGCCAGGGAATTTGCCCAAAAAATTTCCACCCCAATGAAATCCACTTCAGCAACCTCTGAATGAAATATATCCCCTGTGGGAGAGACAAAAAATAAAATGAAAGCAAGAAACATAAATCCTCTTTCGTGGGAGAGACGATTGCATTTAGCATATACAACAAGCCTTTTAAACCCCTAGGCATCCCTAGTGGACGAGTGAAGTCTCGTGAGGGCTTAACAGGAATGATACCCACAAACATTGTGCACTATGTTGTTAACAAGAAAGAAGTTTCACATAAACCATGGTTCTTATTCATGAGCAAACTTAAAAAGACAAACACCATCATAACAGTCAAAAGGAAATCCAAAATCAAATTACTCATAAATGGACAATTGAGACCTTATATGTTCTGAAATGTGTAAAGTGTAATTAGCATACAATCATGAAGCTTTCTGCTTAAACTCAAGACAAGTTCCATAAAATTTGAAAGAATCCCTAACAAATGAAACAACCGAGGCAAGATATGCATTTTTTTTTTTTAATAGGCTTTGCAATGTCTAACTCCCTTAAGCTTTCTAATTGACTCATGTAACAAGTGTTAGGCCAATGACTCCCAAGCCAGGTGGCTTTAGGGCACTAGATGTAGAACATCTCTAAGGGCTTATTAACTTAAGTCAAAAAGGCTACGAAGTCAAATTAGCCATATCATAAATCAACACTGAACTTCACACCTTTTGACGCGAACACTCAATGCTTAATGAGGCAAGAGGTCCGGTTACTCAGTGAAAAACTCAACATGATCTTTATTTTCTTTTTCCTTCTCTTTTTTATTTATTTTTTTCTTCTTTTTATTTTTTTATTTTTTTATTTTTTTTTTTTATATATCTTGCAAGCCAATGGTTATTCATCAATAGGTCATCCAACAAATCTCAAAGAGAACAAGCTTAAGCTCAAACATCATACTTCACAGAAAACATGTTAATGTGCTCATAAAAATTTATTTCAAAACAAGTGAAATCTCTTTTACCCAAAAATAAGTCAAAGGACTCAGACTTTTAATGACATAATGATGATGTTCAACCCTTTAAGCAAGCTAATGAAATGCAAATCACAGTTATAGTTTAACTCAAACTTGACAACAACATAGCACAATTTTTTTTCTTTTTTTTTTTTAACGCAAAAAGACAAATCAAATTAAACAAATAAGAACAAAATTAAATAGACAAAGTGTTTTTCCATACCCCCAAACTTGAATTACACATTGCCCTCAATGTGTAGTATAGAAATACATTACCGGAAGTAAGGAAATCTGAGTGTGAACAAGGCCAGGGCATCCCCCAAACTTAAACACCAAAACACCTGTCAACAAAAACTAACAGCAATATTTTTTTTTTTTTCACAAAAACAAAACATCAAAAGATTAATTGCTGTTAGAAACAAAAACAAATAAAAAGAAATGCAATATAATGAAAAAGGAAAGAAAGAATTTGTGGAGTGAAGTGCAGAAAATAAACTGAAGGAGAAAACTTTACAGCGCTTTCCCCGATCATGCGGATGTCCAACCAATCCCTTCCACCCCTTCTTCTTCAAAGCTTCATACCCCTCTGGAAGGATATTTCGCCATCTTATGTTGACTTGCTTGCTTCGACAGATCTTCTTAGAAAAGTGGTTCCTATATTTGTGTGCTTGTGTGCACAAGTCCTTGAATATCTTGACATAAGATGTCTCCTGATGTGCCTCAAGAGGGACAGTGATGCAAGCAGGAGCTTCAGTACTCACTTCCATGTCACTGGGTAGATCAGGATTTGTTGGTGGCTCACTGTTCTCATGGTGCTCAACTTGCTCAAGGTGCTCAACTTGCTCATCTTTCTCTTCCTCCTCTTTGTTATCCACAATTTCCTCACTCTCAAGTGTGATGGTGACTTGGGCATGCTCATGATAAGAATTTTCGGAATTATCCTCATCAATCATGTAGTGCCTTTCAGCCATTAGCTGACTTTGAAGCTCTTCTTCCTCTATTCTGTTGAAGTTAGCAACTAGATGACTGATCTGTCCTTCTATCTTGGTCATGGCCTGCTTAAGTTCTTGTATGTCTCTGCCATTATCCATGTTGGAATTCCTCAGCTCCTGTACAGCTTGGGAATTGCTCATGGTAGCATTCTTCATATCTTGTATGTTCTTATCCATTGATTGCATGAATGCTTTCATTATGTTTTCTAGTGATGACTGTGGTGCAGGCTGTGACACTTGAGTGGCAGACTGATAAACAGGAGGTTGAGCTTGATAATCGAACTGCGGATATTCTGAATGGTGCAATTCATCAAATTGGTGAGCATAATTTCCTGTAGCTTGAGCTGACCATGAGAAATTAGATTGGTTGCTCCAGTTCGAGTTGTAATAATTGAAATTTGAATCAAACCCTGGACTGGAGAAACTGGTGTTCATTTGCTCATATGAAAAATTAGAATCTTGTCCCCATGATGGACAATCACTATAATGATGATAAGGATTGGAGCAGTATGAACATGGATTATGTGGGTAAAAATTTTGAGGGTAGTTGGTAGGAGCTGGTGTCCTATAACTACGAAACGCATTAAAATCATTAAAATGAAAATTCATGCTTCCCCCTCACTTTTTAGCATGCAAATATCCCACATAAAACATTAACCAATATTTTTTTTTAATTTTTTTTTTTTTTAGTTTTAAATAAAATAAACTAAAACAAAAAAAACGACTAACTAACAAAAAATAAAATAAAATAAAATTTAAATTTAAAAACTCACAAAAGGACCAAAAATTAATTTTTGGCAAAAATCTACGGAACTGTTGCAGTTGCTGCCTATGCTGTGAGTGCGCTCGATCGTGCTAATGTGCGGAAAGTACTGCGGCAGAACTGTAAAACAAGCCAAACAAAACAAAAAACAACAAGAAAAATCTTTTTTTTTTTTTTTTTTTTTTATTAGTAACACGAATAAAACAAAACAAATTGCAGAAAAATAAAATCCTAATTATAACTAGTAGAAGAATAAAACTAATTTAGAAATAAATTGGTTTCAAAAAATAAACAATTCCCAGGCAACAGCGCCAAAAACTTGTTGTGCAAATTTATTTAACTCGCAAGTGCACGAATCAATTGTAGTTTAATGGATTGCAAGTGCGAGGTCGATCCCACAGAGAATTGTATTTTTGAAAGAGTAATTTATATCTAAACTAATTAAATCCTAATCTAGTTCCAAAAGGGTTTTGATTTTTGAGTTTTGAAAATTAAAGGATAAACATAAACTAAATAAAATAAGTAAATCTAAGGATAAAGGTACTAAGGTTTGGGAATTCACACTCACCAAATCATAACAACATACTTTATGTTCATCAATATTAATCCGAAGTTCTCACAAATTAAATCATAGATATGTTTTACTATGCTTCAAAGAATTAATCAAAACCATCCCATGTATCCATTCATTGACCAAATCACAAAAGGAATCCAAATTCAATTGAAACACCAGATGTATCCGTAGAACAAATCACAAGGGATATCCAATTTTTATGAGTTAAAAGCCAAGCAATCAATCATATGAAATTATCTCAAATCATCACATGTATCCTTGAATCACAAGAGATATCCAAGAATCAATCAATACAATTGATTAAAAGTAAAACAATTGAAATAAAAAACCCAATAAAATCAGAATAATAAAAACTTACAT
>NC_081544.1:12056510-12087635 GCF_901000735.1 Corylus avellana | reverse complement strand
GGTGGGTCTTCAACAGTTTCTCCAATGTTATCCAAGAAGAAACATGCATTCTGATCGGGTGCATTCTGGAAGGCATTGAAGATGTTCAATTTGATCTTCATATTCCCAAAAGAGATCTTCATTACTCCCGTCCAGCAATTGATGCATGCATTGGCTGTGACGAGGAAAGGACGCCCAAGGATGACTAGAATCTGCTTCTCTGGATTTAAGACCGGTTCTGTGTCCAAAACTATAAAGTAAACAGGATAGTAGAACTTGTCCACCTTGATAATGGCATCTTCCACAATCCCACGGCCACGGGGTCTTTTGACCGAGCGGTCAACCAAGTGCAAGACAGTACTTGTCAGTTTCAATTCCCCTAAGCCCAGTTTTTGATATATCGAGTATGGAAGCAAATTAACACCAGCTTCTAAGTCGAGGAGAGCTCTCTCAATCTCAGTATTTCCGATGACGCATGAAATTGTAGGCACTCCAGGGTCTTTGAACTTTGGAGGAGTGTTATGCTGAATCAGAGAGCTTACTTGCTCGGTGAGAATGACCTTCTTGGGAATGTGCTTCTGATTCTTCCTCTTTTGAGTGCACAAGTCCTTGTGAAATTTTGCATAGGCTGGAATTTGCTTGATGGCATCAAGGAGTGGGATGTTGATTTGAACCTGCTTGAAGGTTTCCATCATGTCTTGTATCTTCTCTCCTTGTTTCCCGAAGTGGGAGGATGCCTTAAGCCGCTCTGGGAATGGGACCTTAGGCTCATATGGTACCTCAGAAGTGGGGGCATATGATGAAGATGCCTCGATGCTTACTTGTTTACCCTTGTCCTGATGCAGATTCTGTGGGGCCTCAATTTGCTCATCCTTCTTTTCTTCCACATGATTGTCAACCAGTCTTCCACTTCGCAATGTGGTGACGACTTGAACTTGCTCCAGATGAGATGTGCTTTCTTCTACCATGTATAGTCCCCTAGGGTTGGTCACTGGCTGACTTGGAAGCTTTCCTTCGTCCCTCCTATTGAAGGCATTGGGAAGTTGTCCGACTTGAGCTTCTAGCTTGGCAATGGATTGGGAATGTGAGTTCACTGTCTCCTGTTGAGATTTCACAGTCTGTTTTATCTCACCCGCCAGCTCACTCATCATTTTTAGCATCCGATCCTCAAAATTAGAATCTGAGGGATGTGGTGCGGCCTGGTATTGCTGCTGTGGAGGTCGATAAGTGGAATGAGGTTGGTAGGGCTGCCTGTTGGATTGAGCTTGATTGTGTGGCCCTGGGGCTGAGTTGCCCGAATTTGGATTCTTCCATGAGAAATTTGGATGATTTCTCTACCTGGGTTGTAGGAATTGGAGTACGGATAATTACCCGGTCTGGAGAAAGCTGCATTAACTTGCTCATTAGCAATATCAGTATAATTTCCAGTAACAGGGCAATTATTTACATGATGCATAGGACTGGAACAAAATGAACATGGTTTAGGTAGTGTGTGTGTGTGAGCAGCATTAGGAGCAAAACCAGCAATCATCCATTGATCCAGCTTCTTGGTGATAGCCTCAACCACTTGGTTAGCCATATTTGGGGGATAGCCTGCTTCATACAAACTCTCTGTCTTGATTGCTTTAGGTGCTAATGCCCTTCGTCTGGTGGAGACCTGTTGAACATAATTGTTACTCAAATTTTCAAACATAGCCCATGCTTCATCTTCACTTTTTAACATAAAAGTTCCCCCACATGATGCATCTACCAGTTTTCTATTGAACTCGGTTAGGCCATCATAAAAACACTGCACTAGCTGCCATTTTGGGACAGCATGGTGTGGACATGATCTAAGCAAGCTCTGTAGCCTATCCCAAGTCTCATGGAAATCTTCTCCCTCATATTGGGAGAAGGTAGTGATGGCTCTCCTAGTGTCATTGGTTATTCCTATGGGGTAATACTTCTTAAGAAAATTCTTGTTGCAATTGAGCCCAAGAAGTGATAGAGTTGGGTGTTAAGGACTAGAACCAATGTTTGGCTTTTTCCTTGAGGGAGAAAGGAAAAAGACGCATCCTTAGTGAATCCGTTCATTTTAGTGGTATCACAAATTGCTTCGAAATCACTGAGGAAGTTATAAGGATTTTCAATGCTAAGCCCTAGATATGAAGGTAAACTTTGTATAGTGCTGGGCTTAATTTCATAATGGCTTGCCGTAATTTCTGGCAACCTGAGACATGTGGGAGTAGTGTAAGTGGTAGGAAGATAGTGATCTTGCAAAGCTACGTGGTTACCGTCTCCCATGGTCTTAGTGGAACGCTCTTCTAGCAAATTAGGGGTCCTTTGGGATCTAATTTGTCTAAGAGTGCGTTCAATTTCAAGGTCGCAAGAAATTAATGGAAAAGACAAAGAATGGTGACCAAGCATAAACAAAACAGAAAGAAAAGAAAAACTAAGCTAAAACAGAAAAGTAAAGCTCACAAACGGCCCTTAAATGCACTTAGGGTTCTGGATGCAGGTTGCCGCAAGTGCGCTCGATCGCACGGCAAGGTGCGCTCGAGCGTACTGCCGCAGATGGGTGTGAGCGCAGGAGGGGAAGGCTCAAGCGCTGCTGGCTTGATTCCTGCTGGAGTGCGTCCGTGCGCTCGATCGCACACTACCTACGCTCGATCGCAGTCACAGAGAAGGCAGCTTACTGACCTGTTTGCAAATTCTAAAAAGAATAATAACCAAACACAAAACAGAATTAAAATTAGCAACTTAGAACTGAAAAATAAATTATTAAGCTAAAATCAATCCTTAAATTTTGACAATAAAACCGTTAAGCAGTCCCCGGCAACGACGCCAAAAATTGATGTGGTATTTTTGTGACCAAAATTATCAATTATAAAAATAGCTACTCGCAATAGAACGAATCTTTGTAGGATACGACTATATTGAGGGTGTCGAACCTCAAGGACTGTAGGAGTTTAATTATCAAAATTTGAAAGATTAAAATTAACTTAATTAAAAGAGAATGATTTGTTTGTGTGAATTTAAAGTGCATAAAATAAACGGAAATAAATGAAGTAAATATATGAGAGAGAGAGAGAGAGTAGGGTATTGATTTCACCACTATCCACACATTAATGGTTAACCATATTTAATTCTAGCAATTCATTCTACGCATGTTATAATTTAAACAAGAAAACATATGAAAATAATTTCATACAATCAACGGAATAGCATAACCCATCTTCGGTTGGCACGGATCGTCTACCTAAATTACACTAAACTAGGGTGTAGTACGATCCGTCTTTCCTAGGTATGGTTTATCTATCCCTATTGATAGCATGCCAATTAAGAACCATTGTATAACCATCACTCTTATAATCACAGAAAATAAGAATGATTTGAGTTCAATAATAGTAAAATAATTTCTAAGACAAGATAAGAATTTTACTAATATTGAATTGGAATTAAAGAACAATTGCATTTAATATGAAGAACAGAAATCAATTGTAGCAATCCTCAGAGTTATACAATCAACATGCATAAATTGAAAAATTAGAAATTAAATACAATCAAACCATTGTGCTTGGAAAGGGTTATATCAATACCCCACAATTGGGTTTAGCTGCTCATGATTTTCTAAGCTTCACAGACAATTTATTGAAATTTTCGCTCTAGGAAGCGATGTGTTTGTTTACAATGTTTAGAGCCATATTTATAGGGATTAGGAGAACCCTAAAAACCCTAGAAATCCTCAGAAAATCGGAGGTCAGTCTCCCAGTCCAATTGCGAGATTGAAAACCAAGTCCATGCTGGAAAAGGATTGCTGCGGTGTTGTACATTCCCGAGTGCGCTTGATCCGAGGTCTTTTGCGCTCGAGCTTAACTTTTGTGCACACGAACGCAGGCATGCGCTCGATCCCTGGCCCCAGACGCTCGAGCGCAGGTGCGCTCAATCCCAGGAGTGCTGTAATCGATCCTAGATCTAGAATACTCAACTTGTTGTCCTTTTAAGCCCAATTTCCAATGGTTTGTCAAATGAGACCTGAAACACAAAAACAAAACAAAATAAAACAAATAAGAATGCTAAGGAATTAACATACGTAAATTAAGGGGCTTGAATGTGCAACATCCGGCGCTTATCGGTTAGTCTCATGCTAATAATGCTAGAGGGGCAATACTTTTATCCAGCAAATGTGATGTGTCTTTTAAATTATTATTAAATTAAAATTTAATGATTACCAATTTCATATTCAATAATAATTTTAAAGAGAAATACTTTTATTATTTTTTTAGCTCCCCATATCCCCCGTTCATCTTTATCCATATTCTTTTTTCAAATCTATTAATAAATATATAAAACCTGCATGTGGGTCTTAGGGTTTGTTTAGGTGTAAGTTTGAGGAGCTTAAAAATGCTTTAACACAAAAAATTTGTTTGAAGAAAAAAGTATTCGTTTAGTAAAAAAAATTGAAAGCTCTTTTATGGATCAAAAATGCTAAAAAATGGTCAAAATACACTTTTGACATAAGTTTTAAAATGAAGCTTTTGTCAAAAAGTATTTTTTTGACTTAACAACTCTATTTCTTAACCACCATCCCAATCATGCTTTTATAAATAGAATGATAGGGTATATCAATTTTAAAAGGATAGAGTTTTCCTCCAAATTCCTTCAATCCAGTCTATAAAAATGACATATGCCATTTAAACATGTGAGATGCACATATTTTTTTAATAACAATGACAAAGTTATAATAAATAATATTAAAAACTCCTATACATCTCACATATTATTAAAAAAAAAAATACATATTCTTTTTATAAATTGCGTTAAAAAAAGTTCATCAAATTCAATTTAAAGAAAAACTTTGTCGAATTTAAAAATCATGAAATGTTGGTGGTAGAGAATTCGTAGATTCTCCTCCAACCCCTCAAGTTACGGCAAATAATCATAATTCATAGAGAAGACAATTCGCGGAATTGACCATTAGACGGCAAGGCGGACCCAATTGAGGACTTTTAATAAAGAACACCGTCGTTCAAGGGTTGTTTGACCAACTAACCAAATCTAGACAACTCAGAAGTGCATTCGCACCCAATCACCACAGCGTTTGTCGATTACGGTCGTCCGGCACATTCCCTTTTCCCACTCTCTCTCTTCGCGTAAGCGCCGCTCAGACACATTTCTTGCGCTGAGAGAGAGAGAGAGAGAGATCCTTGTAGAAAAAGGGGGGTTTGAAAGTTTGGTGCTCGAGGGCGTGTGTTGTATGGTGTGGGTTCGGTGGCGATGGCCGAGATCCTTCACAAGCTACGGAAACTGGATGCCTACCCTAAAGTCAATGAGGATTTCTACAGCCGTACCTTCTCCGGTGGCGTTATCACACTCGTGTCCTTCTCCTTCATGTTCTTTCTCTTCTTCTCCGAGCTCAGTATGCGCCCCTCTCTCTCTCTCTCACTATATTTTTTTATTTTATTTTAATTTATTTTTTTTTGTGGGTTTTGAAACTGTGTATTTTTTATGATTATTTTCCTTTAAGCTTCGTTTGGTTGGTGAGAAAAGTTTGGAAGTTGAAGTTTGTAATTTTCTACAGAGGTAAGAATCTGTAGAGTTCAAGTTTTGGTTCTTAGGTCCAATTTTGTACAGAGACTTTCACTTTAGGAGTTCCAATTAGACGTTTTACATGCATATTGCACAGTACTACAATGCAAAACCTTAGGCTTTTGGGCCAACCCTGAATATGGTATTGTTAAGGAGAGGGTTTTCTCAAAATTTTATCTTGGAATGTGAGGGGATTGAATGGGGGGGGGGGGAGATAAACGCCTACGGGTGAGAAATTTGCTCAGAGAGTGGAAAGTTGATATTGTTTGTTTTCAAGAAACTAAGCCGGGGGCTTTGTCTCGTGTAGTGCGTAGTTTGTGGGGTTGCCATTATGTGAATTGATGTTGTTTGGATTTCAGAGGGGCTTCAAGTGGTGTCTTGATTATGTGGGACATAAGGGTGGTGGAAAAGATTGACGTGTGTGTGGGGGAATTCACCCTGGCTGTTACCTTTAGAAATGTTGAAGATCATTTCACTTGGGGTTTTGCAGGTGTCTATTACCAATAGAGATAAAAGGCTTCTTTGGGAGGAGTTGGCTGGTATGCTCAATTGGTAGAACTTGCCTTGGTGTATTCGGGGTGATATCAACATTACCTGGTTCCCTTGCGAGAGATCGGGAAATGCCTGCTTATGCCCAACTATGATGGAGTTCTCTAGCTTCATTTTTGATATGGGCCTGATGGACCTCCCTCTCATAGGTTGAACTTATACCTGGTCGAACAATCGAGTCTCCCTCTTGGTCTAGGATTTACAAATTTCTTGTTTGTCCGACTTGGGAAGCACAGTTTTGGGGTGTGTCCCAAAGAACTCTTTCTAGACTTTGCTTGGATAATTTTCTGATCCTCCTTATTGTGTTGACTTTCATAAAGGGAGTAGGTACTTCAAATTTGAGAACTCGTGGCTCAAGTCTGAGCGTTTTGTGGATAAGGTGAAACAATGGTGGGATTCTTACCACTTCCAAGGCACTTTGAGCTTTATTGTGGCTAGCAAGCTCAAGGCTTTGAAAGTTGATTTAAGGAGATGGAATGATGAGGTATTTGGTGATTTAGGAGTAAGAAAAGGATCATTTGGGAAGAGCTTTGTGTTTTTCATATTGTTGAAGAAGAGAGGGCTTTAGGCAAGGAGGAGAGAATGAAGAAGGCAAAAGTATTGCTACATTATGAAGGTCCTTTGTGATTTCCATGCTAGAGATAAGTTTGAAAGGAGCCTTATTGCTACATTCATCGCCTCCGTTTCAAAGATTCCATGGGCTGTTGATCCCAAGGACTTTTGTTTGATTAGTCTTGTTGTCAAGATATGACTTGTATTTCTCAAGTCAATAAATGTGTGGGGCCCATATGTCCTTGCTTTTATAAATTGGTGTTGGAGACCAATTTTCAGCCGACAGGAAATTCCACTTCAAGTTGGTTTTGATATTCCTTTATGAATTGGGGTCTTCTTGTGTTCCTTCTCCAAATCGTATTTGGAGTTGTGTTTCTAACTTATTTGATCTACCAACATCAACATCTGTAAAAGGTAGCTCGCGTCAACGTGAACAGGAACACATTGAGAGAAAAGACAGTGCCACTTCAGTGTGAGGGAGAATTGGTGTGATCTCACCTTGCTGTTTCTCATGTTTGTAATGCCAATTGGTGTAGAGAATTTAGAGAAGTATTTTCTCTTTTGTCATGAATTTTCTTTTGTGTGAGAGTGAGATTTGAGTGTCCTAGGGGTTTGGGCTTTGAGTGATTTTCAACTTACCACTCTTTGTACTCCATCTTTTGATAGTGAATTTCCTCCGGGTTGTCTTCATTGATGGATGTAGGCTTGTTAAGTCAAACCACTTAAATGTTAGTGTCTTGTGTGATTGGTTTATTTTTATTTTGCTCTTTTCTGCTTCTTTGAGATCCTGAATTTATTTTGTCACAACACTTGTGAGTTGCATCTATAAAGTTATTGCTAAGATTCTAGCTGGCATGCTAAAGATGGTGTTAGAGAAGATTGTTTTTAAGTAGCAGAATGCTTTCATCTGAGGTAGGCAAATCATATATTCAGTTCTTATAGCCAATGAATGCCTTGATAGCGTAATAAAATTTGGGGAGCTGGGTGTCTTGTGCAAATTGGACTTAGAAAAAGCTTATGATCACGTGAATTGGGATTTTCTGCTGTACATGTTGAGGAGATGTGGTTTGAAGGGGAAGTGGTGCTCTTGGATAGCTCATTGTATCTCGTCGGTGCGTTTCTCTATTTTGGTGAATGGCACTCCTAACGGCTTTTTTAGTAGCTTGTAGGGCTTGAGACATAGAGACCCTCTATCTCCTATGGTATTTGTCATTGTGATGGAGGCTTTGGGTATGATGATTTTAGCTACAGTGAGTGAGGGTTTATTATTTGGTTTCTCCATGGGGACAGAGAATGGTGGTGGGATTGCTATTCCTCACCTGTTGTTTGCGGATGATACTTTTATTTTCTGTAGAGCTGAATCAAATCATCTACGTCATTTGCGATGCTTGTTCTTATGTTTTGAAGTTGTCTTGGGGTTGAAGGTCAATTTGGCCAAGTCAAAATTGGTTCTTGTGGGTAATGTTGATGATGTGGATGGGTTGGCTTGTTGGAAAAGGATGTTATGTCCCTCTTTCTTCTCCCTGTGGGTCTTGCAAACCGTATTGAGAAGCTTTAGCATGAAGTCTTATGGGGTGGGCTAGGCGATGAGTTTAAACATCACTTGGTAAGCTGATCGAAAGTTTGTTCTTCGATCTCTGAGGGAGAGTTGGGGTTTACAACTTCTTGTTTATTTTTTTGATAGGTAATATCAAAGAAGTTTTATAAAAAGCGTAGGCGCCCCAAGCATACAGAAAGTATACAAAAGGACACAACAACACCAAAAGTATACAAAAAAAAAGAAAGAAGAGAATGCACCCCCGAAAACCCAACAACACCAAAAACACAGAAACAACCTCTAGCTCACAAAAAACCCAACAAGCCAACAAGGACCTAAAGGCCACACGCTCGAAACCCACAAGACCACTCAACACTACCGCACATGAGCCTTGCCTTTTCTTCGCCGGGCGGACACTTTTTGATGTAGGACGATATTTACTTATATTTTCGGTAAAAAAGAAAATAAGGAAAATATCAATAATAATATTGGAGGAGTGTCGCTTGATCAGAATTTTATCCGTTCTTAGACAATGGAAGTACAAAAGGAAAAATTGTCACGATTCCCGCTGATTGTTAATTTTATATTAGGATTTTATTTTATTTTATTAGAGCTTTATTTTCCTTTCCTTATTAGGATTAGGTTTACTATTGCTACTATGATTATGTTTACTTTCCTACTAGGATTAGATTTACTTTCTCTATTAGGATTAGATTTACTTTCTCTACTAGAAGTTGGTTTACTTTCCCTACAAGTATTTCTCTTCTATAAATAGGCTTGCTTATTATGTAAAACTAAATCAATTGAATTATTATAAAATTAGAGAATTCTTTCTCAAATACTCTGCGGAGTTTTATCTTTCTTTTAGCCTGCGGGCTTGTTTTTATCTTTTTGGGTTGAAGACGAAGACGTTTCTCCTTGCAGAATCAAAGACGCTGCTCTTTGATTAGTTACCTTAGTCTTCCGCTATGTCACTTTTGCATTGCCATAGTTAACGGAGCTCCCTAAATTTAATAGCTACCTCTTGCCTTTAGTCTTAGGCTGCACCACCTTTACTTCCCGAAGAAAATCATCTTTAACAGCATCTAGAAGCACCAAAGTCGGCTCCTCCTCTTCATCATAATCTAACACCCAATTGAGAGGGTTGGGGGAAAAACCATCCAAAGGGTAAGGGGAATCTCCATTCTCCCCATCCCAAATCTCGCCGCCCTAATCCCACGCCACGATCTCCCAGGACAGACCGAAACCTACCGGCCACTTTTGGGATTGGGTGAATCCATTCAACCTGAAGTCCTTAGCCTTACCAACAACTAAGGTGCTAGAGGTGCAACCACCCACAGGAGGGGAATCCTCTTTTACCCAATCATCCAACTCGAAAAAATTTGCAATGTCACTCCGACTGTTAGGGTTTGGGGTGAAATTAGACCGTAAAGAGTTGAAATGACCTTTATAACCTTGTGAAAATTTTAAAATTACAAAATTACCCGAATTAGCTAATTAAAAATTAATTTTTTTGAGAAAAAAAGAAGCAAAGGAGAGAAGATTTCGTCCATTGAGCGGGACAGAGTGCGACCTGCTCCTTCAGTTTTCTAGTATCAAGATTTGGCTTTTGGTTTAAATATTGAATCAGTGGTTAGCCTGTGCTTGAATGAGGGCATTCTATGAGACCCACGCCCAAGCCCAATTTGGCCATTGGTTACAAAGACTGGTGATTTAATATTACCTCAGCAACAATTGGTTGATGCAATACAATAGGATCCTCATCTATAACTAGTGCCCAACATTTAATATTACTTTTCTTTTTGTTTGTCTGCCACTATAGACCACTTCTTCAGGAACTCGTGGACTCGCTTCATGTGCAGTTTCAATCACTTTCATTTTTCCTTCGTCGCTCAAAATTCTTGTAAAATCTCACTTTTTCGAGAAATTTGAGCCAGAATCATGGTGACCCACTGAACCATGGCCAAACTTGGTTGTGGTTCGCAAGGACCAGTGGGTCACAAGACCCAACCCATGTTGTGCAATTATTTTTTATTTTTTTAAATCAAAGGTATTTTGAAAATTTCCATGGCCTCTGTTATGGTTTAACAGAAAGTCCTAATGCAGGGGTGACATTGCTAAATTTTTAAAGTTGAAAAATTGAGAGTTTTAACTTTGGGTTGGGGGGGAGGGGTTATTGCAAGAATGATGAAAGTTCAAGGGAGTTAAGTAAAGTTCCCCCACCCCAACACACACACACACACACACATATATATAATTTAACTAGTTGTACCAACTTTATTTAGATTGTTGGCTGGTACTGTTCTGACAAGTATGGGAACAGGACATTAACACCAAATATCTAAGGTACATGCACAGCTAGTACACCAAATATCATCCCTACCACCTCTCTTCTGATGTCACTCTTGATGGAGCAAGCTTCTTATGGGAAATTAGGGCTATTATTATTTTTTTTTTGTTTTTTGTCTACTGTATGAAGTGGATATGACATTCAACCCTATATGTTAATACTCTGTGTTCACCCATTATAAACCTATTTAACCTATATTATGTATTACATCATGGATTGCATAGGGCCTATGCACTTAAGATGCACCTAAATTTAATGGTACGTCATGATCACATTATAGGTCTATCAATTCCGTTTGGCATCTTTTTTTATTTATTTATTTTTTTAAATTTTTGCAAACCAAAATGCAATCAGTAATGTTTGGTTGAGTTGATTTGCTTTTTTGTTTTTGGGGTCAGGGCTTGCTCATTAATATCCTACGATTATCTTTTAAGTTGGTGCTTGTGGTCAATTTAGTTTATAAAATGCTTTTTGATAGCTAATATAGAAATTTAGAACCCCCATATTTTCCACTTTTAGATAGTAAAGAACAAAAGGCACCAAAAAAAGAGAGGAAAAAAAAAATTAGTTATGCTATTTATTAAATGTGGTTTCACCAGTTGAGTTTAATTTAAACTATTTCTGAGTCTTACAACTATGCTTATGTAGGACAAGCCTTGAAATCAGATACTAGGATTGCATAGCATCAATTTCAACCTGCTAGCGTTCACTGTATGTCCTATAGAGTAAAAGTGGGCCTGAGGATTATGGGGTTTAATAAAAGTTAGTGTGGCTAAGAATGTAAGTGGTTAGTGATTTACATCTATGAGAATGGAGTGGTGTTACCTGTGTGAACATTGTGGAGAGTCCATTGACTATTTATTCCGGCATTGTGAGGTTGCAACCGAGATATGAAACATGTTTCTTCAACTCTTTGGTGTTGATTGGATTATGTCATGAAGGGTGAGTGATTGCTTGGGGAGTTGGAGAGGACAAGTGGGTAATCGGATTGCGTTGCACATATGGAGGATAATTCCATTGAGTATGATGTGGTGTTTCTGGTGAGAACGGAATGCACAAATCTTTGAAGATCGTGAGAGGGACTTGTTAAAGTTGAAAAAATTAGCATTACATACTATGTTTTCATGGAGCGTGATTTGGTCTAATTCGCATGTGTATACATTTTCTGATTTCTTAGAGTTATGTGCTTCCTTTTCTACCTAGCAGGGGTTCTTTTGTATATTTCCTGTGTACATGGGTTGTGCCCCTCGCGCTCGTTTTTAATATACTTATCCAAAAAAAAGAAAAAAGAAAAATCTTGTAGTTTCTTGACAGTGACTGAAATTTGGGCTTGTCAGTCTAGAACATTGTAGAACAGTATGGTAGAATTTCTGGCCAAGGGTATTAATGTTTTAGGATGGAATATGGCTTAAAGATGGGCAGATTGTGGGCCAAAAGTTTGTGCAACACTGCAGAAAAAAAGGATGCTAAGAAAAGGAAGAATAATAACAATTGTGTCTAAATATTAGAGTCTCTATAAGGCCTTTGAGGGGACTCGTTTAGAAAGGTTAATGGAATCTTCTGATTATTGAATGCAAAAGCTACAAAGAATTTGTAAGATTTAATCTGTTGTATTGTCTCTTCACTAAGCAAAACTGGTGCAGTCCAGGTTGCTCACTGGCTGAATCTGGATGAAATATGATGATTCCTTAACTTTTCATAAATAGGTGCACACCACCCACCCACACTTACATATACACCCACAACTACATATGCAGCCAAGTATATATGTTTTTCATTAATATGTATATATAGAAACAGATAGGCTAGAAGGACATATTATCTCAATGATTCCAAAGCAATGAAAGCAACACATTGGAAACACATCTGTGAATATATGATGAAAGAAGCTAGTATTTTTTGTCTAGTATCAACCAGAAGGATACACCTGCGAGGGACCATCCTCTTAAGGCGTAGCAGATAGCATCTTCAGTTGGCTGACACCTGTGGTTGGCATATGTTATGAGAGCTGGATCCAACTTTTTCTTGTGGTGGGATAGTGCTTTTCGCTATAGATGGGTTATATATTGGAAGAAAGTAGTATAAAGAAATTTAAAAAACAAAATGAGTATGACAAGTTATTATGGTATTTTCTGATTTTATAAATTCTTGTAACATCTGTTAGTAATATCGAAGTTTAGGCAATATGAAAAAGCAATATTAGAGTTCACCTACAGTTACGTAAAAGATTGCATAACAGAAGTAACTACCAGCCAGATTTCAGATCATTTTTTCATTTATCCTTTCCTTGATTTCATGGTGCTTTTTGTTGCTTTTGGCCACTCATTTAAGGTTTTTTTTTTTTTTTGGAATTTTTACTTTTTGCATTTAAACTAAGTGCCCATAAGGATTATAGCTACCCTGCCACGCACGGCCCCTTCCCCCCCCCCACAAAAAAAAAAAAAAAAAAAATAAAGTATTTAGTCTCCTCTAGAGACTTGATACCTAGAGTTGGGGAACAAGACCACCTTACTCCTCCATTTGAGCTTCTTGATGAGAGTTCTGCAAATGTTGTTGATCAATATGGTCGTAAGAGAGAATGTGTATATAGTTTGAGGATCACAACAATTGTGAAGATCTTTGTGCAATTACAATCTGGTGAATGCTAATGTCATTTCATTGTTAGACAAAGAAATTTGTTACAGTAATTGATCGCTGATTTGGTAAAGATGCTGATGATGGAAGGCCCTTTTGTAGCTTTCATTATTCTTACTTTTCATATTTGCGATTCCTATTGGAATTGACTTAGTCTTACTCCCAACTTATTAGGTGATTATTTGCATGGCTTTTTTCTACTGACAGATTCTCCTTTTTTTTTTTTTTTTTTTTTTTGTGTGATAAGTTCTTACCAAAAAGATTCTCCATCTCTTCTGCCTTTAATTTTTCCCTCCCAATATTAGTCATTGCTTCTGCTTGGATTTTTAAGGTTGTTATTAATCAATCAGTTCATTGTGCTTGCAGGATTGTACCTCCACACTGTTTCTGAGACAAAGCTTGTAGTTGATACTTCAAGAGGGGGAACCCTTCATATCGCTGTAATCATCAATTTTTCTTTTGGGTCAAAAATGTTCATCAGCTCATCTCTTCTAATCATAATCTGCAAATTCTAATATGAGACACGTGTAGTGTTTGGCAAACCCTTTTACTGGGAATTTTTTTGTTTAAATAGTAATAGGAAGTGATTGATGTGGTATGAAAGTGTAAGATATTGACTTTTGTGAGAGAAAAATGAAAAAAAGTAGTTTTGAAAAGATGTTTGATTTTTTTTGGAAAAAAGTGAAAATAAGGGAAGGGGAAACGGGGAGGGGGTTGCCAAACACACCCATGGTATTTGAGGGTAGTATTTTAGTCTTTGCAGGTTCTAGTGGTTTTTATTTTTGTGAATCTCATTTTTAAATGTTCTATTGCTCAAAGATTTGCACCTTGCAAAGCTTTGAAACTTTTTCAACTGTGGTAATTTCTCCAAGCATGAAATATCAGGCGTTGTGATTTATTGCAGCAAAGCTTTGTCTTATGATAGTTTTTCAAGTGTGATATACCATCCATATTTTTGTCTTTTTAAATTTGAACAGTTATTATTCATGCTTTATTTATTTGTGCTCAATCTTCTGTCTGAAATTGCAGTTTGATGTCACCTTTCCAGCTGTTCCATGTTCATTACTCAGTATTGATGCCATGGATATAAGTGGAGAGCAACACCTTGATATCGTATGTATTTCAAGCAAAGACTTCTCATTGATTAATTTTCAGTGTTATAATACTAATCATATTGTAATGGAGCCCTGCCAAGTATTTGAAACTCTGAATACTTATATCTTTGCATTCTTATTGCATCTGACACATTTTCCTGCATTTCATGTTTGCGTACTCTTGCTGGCATATGATGTATGACACATTGTTTTACTTGCAGAGACATGATATATTCAAGAAAAGGATTGATGCTCATGATAATGTAATAGAAACTAGGCAGGATGGGATTGGCGCGCCAAAGGTTAGTGAGAACAATTTTGTGGCATCTTCTTCAGCGCATTTTTTAACATGTCGTGTATCAGATTAATACCTATTTTCATCAACATCATTTTCTTTTGAAATGATTGGTACATACACAATTCATCACCCACATGAGATGGATCCCATAATCTCACTTTCCTCCCCTTCTAATGGGGGAAGGAGATGTCTTGGTCCAAAAACCTTTTGCCTGTTTCTATTAACATATTGGTCTCTAAACAAAACAATTTTGGTAGTGATCATATTATGCATACCTTTGCTAGACCCAAGGTGCGTCCTTCCTAATCCTCTTGTACTAAAATCCTCCCTTTTTAAAAGGAAGAAGTTGAAATTTTTTTCCCTTTCAGCGGGGACTAGGAGATTAGATCTAGCCATAAGAAGAATGCTTGGCTGATAAATAACTTACTTGGTCTTTGACCCCCTTAGTCACTACGAATGCCCCGATCATTGCAATGAGATTTGTTTATTTATCTATCTCGACTTGAAATGAGAGCATGTTTGATTTGAAAAAGGATCTTAGAATGTCTAGATCAATTTGATCAGGCACTCACCATCTATTTTCATTGTTCAGCTCTTTGACAACTTGAAAAACCATTGTTCTAACTCTTTGACAATATGAAAAAACCAAAGGCCTATACCCTTTCATCCATAAGATAGATAGTGGGGGAGGGCAGGGTAGAGGCATTTGGTATCTCCTCCAGTCTAGAATTGGAGCTTACAATCACTAGTCAATATGCTTTTCTCTCATGCCTTTCTTTGTTTATGATTCGATGTTATGGTGTCCTAGGCATAGAGGAACCACACTAATCCATCATGAACTTGGTAGTTAAACTCTATTGTAGTGATGATACTGTAGGGGAGGTCCTAAAGTAACCCATGCCATATTCCTAGGAAAAGCTCGAACGACCTTCAACAAAAGGGTACTTGTACCTGAAATTGACACATGTAGGTAGGTAGGTAGGTAGAGAATACTTTGTGGTGGAACAAATATCTCTCATTTCCACCTTGAATACATCATTCTTTTTGGTTTCCAAAGGTTTGTTGTTAGGTTGCTTTGGACTTTGCACTAATCCTTTGAATCTAGTACCAATGGGTATCATCCCCCCTAGAACAACTATCACTCTCCCACAATAATTCAATGTATTCATACAAATTGTAAGATGTGTTGTTTTATTAAATCTAAATTGAAGAAAATTTGTTAAAGCGATGTGGATTTGAGGAGAAATGGAGGGATTTGTTAGTTTTTGGCATGATGTTTGGTGTAGGGATAGTTTGTTGAAGATATCTAATTTGGATTTGTTCAGTATTGCTCAGAGAAAGGATGCATGGGTGGCGAATAACATGCAGTTTCAAGAAGGGATTATTCAGTGGAATGTAATTTTTACTAGACCAATTCAGAATTGGGAGGTGGAGGTGGTAGTATCTTTCTTTGAGAGGTATTACAAGGAGAGGATGATAGAATAGTATGGAGTCCTTCCAAATGGAGCAAGTTGTGGATTTTGTTCTTCTTTTTCTCATTATAGTATCTCTCAAATACAACATGAATAATAGGGTTGCGCCCCTCTTGTGTTTATTTAATGAAATACGTTACTTACATATATAAAAAACTGGACAATGATAAAACAAATTCAATAACAAAGTAACAACAGAGGTTTATTGAAATGTATGGGTTGGATTAATGATCTTCTTTTGCCATTCGGCTCCATATAGATCCATTTTCTCGCTTAAATCTTTGGCAATCAATCTTTTTTTCTCACCCAAAATTATCCTCTTTTTTTTCCTTCCTGTTTTTGACCTTTGACTTTAATAATCAAAACACTCTTTTGACACTCTTTCGTAATGTTGTTTTCCTCAGATCTTTATTTTTCATAGCTAAGTTATCTTAAAACATTTTTCTCATCTATAACCTCAATGGGTAAAATCTCAACCTTCTTGTCAATGCATTTATTCAAATAATAATAATAATAAAAAAAAACTATGGAAGATGAACCGTTGTTGTCTGGATTGAAATTGCTTGTTGCTGTTGATGTTTTTTATTATCAAAATCAAGGCCCTTGGGGCAACGAAAGAGGCTTGGGATTAAGATAGCATAGTACTTCTAATGAAGCTTCCTAACGAAAATTGTTATGGCTCTATGCATAGGAGATCATTCATCTTTGGATATGTGTTACTGGATTGACATATTGGGAACTTTGAGTCCAGTGTACTTTTGTTGTTATGAGGCCTCAATGCATTTTGGGGAGAATTTGCTACCTCTGGGTTTTCATGGGTCGGGCTAGGAAGGTAGAAGGTGTGGTCGTAAGTTCTTCTCTGCTTGTGTGAAGTTTGTCATACGGAATGGTGCTCAATTGCATTTTTAGCAATGATGTGTTGTCTGGAGTAGTTGCTAAAAAAGTATTGTACTCTGGCGTGTTTGTCATTATTGAGGCATTTCCATCAAGTCTAAGGTTTGAATTCCCTTGGGTGCGAACAATTTCTTGGGGCTAGCCTACTGGCGAAACCGAAGTATTACCTGTTCTGTGTGAAGGAAGTGCCTTACACGAGTTTGAGGTTTACCCGACAGGGGTGGGTACACAAAGTAGCACTGCCTTGAAGGGGTTCCTCGTCAAAAAAAGAAAGAAAAAAGAAAGCGCCAATTGCTTTGTTTTATTAGAATTCCATTCGCAGTTCAGGAATGGGAACTCAAATAGGTTGCCACTCTATTTGATTTAGAGGTGGAGAAGGTAGGACAAGTTGAGTTTAATCAGCCATGGTAATTTTGACATTAGCTCTTATAATGATGCATTGAGTGTATGGTGGTTTCTTCCCTAGGAAAAATATCTGGTATGTAGTGCTTCAAAAAGTTGCCTTTTTCTTTTGTCCTTTGTTTAGATAGCTGTGTTGGAAATGATCTTGACTGTGGAAATCTTTTTAAAGAGGATCAATGCGGCATGGAGAGAGAGAGAGAGAGAGAGAGAGAGCTGATAAAAGGTATTGTGCCTATATCAAAGTAATATGTACTTCAATTTATGTATAAAGGGTTCTAGATTGTAGACACCTTTAGGGTGGCTGTATCTCTTGTATATTTCTTTAATAAATTATTATTCATAAAAAATTGATGTATAAAGGGTACTAGCATGTGTAAAGAAGAAATTTGATGCTGATGTGATGGGATTGTAGTATGTGAGATAAGAGCATGAATCAAAGCTTGACAAATGTGTAGAACTAGCAACTACTTTTGAATTATACAATTTTGTTGAAAAGGAAGCTGAGAAAGTAGTGTGGCTAAATTAGAGTGACATTTTTTCATAAACTTGGGTACAAAGTAATTAGCAAACTTGAACTTGTTAGGATAACGAAAGAATGTAGAGGTGTACCGACTAAGTTCATTGATGGTGAGAATAAGAGATTAGATTAGTGGATATTAAAAGATGGTGGACTTTTCCTCATAAAAGTAGATGAAGGCCATATAGTGAAATCAAATAACATAAAATTCTCAAAAGGCTAGAATTAAATATTGAAGGTGCAATACTACTTAGACAAACTCTTTCTGATATGGTATTAAACTTCATATTTTAGGATTCTTAAATGCTGCTGTTTTGGCTCATAGCTTAGCTCAAGGTCTTGCTTATGGAATCCAATGGCCTCGATTTTTGATGTTCTCCTAAGAGATAGTTAGCACTAGTGTGTAGGCTGACAAAATTCATCTTGACTGATGCAAAACATGCACATGTAGGTGCTTTGCAGCTTGCTGAATCAGTTACTTCTATAGTGGATTATATAAATAAGGAATTGGTGGGGCAACATATGGGTGGGAGTTTAGTAGAAAGTGAGCAAATGTCTTTTTTTTTGTTTTTGTTTTTGAAGGATTAGTTTGGAAGCCTATTATGCTGTTAGGCTTGTCTGTGGTTGACATGCTGCCTGCTCAGTTTGCTACAAAATGGAGAAGCATGATAGATTCGCATTGGATTGGCAGTTGTCATCATATTAAGTAGGAAGACAGTTCTAATTTGGTTTATCTTTTTCATATGATGTTTGCTGCATTCTATTTCATAACTTGAGCTGTGAAGGATGATAATCTTTTTTGGTGTGACTATTTCACTCAACACAATAGTTTATTGGGGAAAAAAAGAATCCTTACTGTTCTTTGCATATATTTGCTTTCATCTGCTGATTCTTACGTTTATTCTTTCTCTAAACAGATTGAGAAGCCCTTACAGAAACATGGTGGCAGGCTTGAACATAATGAAGCATATTGTGGTTCTTGTTTTGGTGCAGAAACGGTACATTTGATAATCTGGTATCCCTTATGTTGCTACATTATCTTTTAACTAGCATATAACCCGCGTCATGTGCGGGTATTTTTTTAATTATGATTTAAATTCAAAGAATTTTTCGAGGAAACATCTTGAGAAATTTAAGAAAAAAAAAAAGAATAATAATATTGGAAAAAAAAGTATAGGAAAGAAAGGTGCAAGATGAAAATAGCAACCAAATAGATTTTTTAAAACAACATTTAGACTTTCAAGTTACAACTTTAGCAATTTAAATATAAACAAAATATTGGACATCAAACAGCACCAAACACTACTTTGTCAATGTAATTGTACATCACACATAAATAAACATAGAAGCTGGTGTTGAAGGAAGAAAAAATCAATAAATAGAATGGTAGTTTATATATAACATGAATCTAATGAATGCCTAATTTATAGAAACAGCTAAGGTGAAGAAGTGTCTTTGTTGGCCTTTCAACTGATCAGGTTAATTTCCATTGTCAAAATACCTCAGGTCCGTGAACATAATAGACACTCTCCATCAGAAAAAAAATAAAAATCAGAAACTGTTGGCTGCATAATTTTTTTTTAAAAAAGCAAAAAAAAGTCCTAACTTCTAAATGAAGGCAGCCAACATAAAAACCAACACCAACATCAACCCATTCTCCCTTCCCTCCAACGCTTTCAATCAGTGCAACATAAGGTTTAGATACTGACTAAGGCATAAAAACAACCATAAAACACAATATAAATTGAAACTCAAACAACCACAACTTTCTTTTTGCTGTAGATAACAACACAGGGTAAAAAGAAAGTGCATAAAGATTTGCATCTCTAATGAGTTACATTCTGTACTTTTCGCATATTGAAACCTTACTTTTCCAGAATTAGCATTTTTTCCGTGAAATTGAATTCCTATGAACACTAAAAACCTAGAAAAAAACACAGAAAAGAACATGAATTTTCGTTGCTGGGTACTGAGTATTTACAAACAAAAACATCCTTATCAAACTAATCCCCCAAAATCCCAGAAAGAGAGAGAAACTGACCCAAAGTGAAAATTTCCTAGCAAAGGCACACACACGATCAGAATTTGTTTCCCAGAAAATTGAGCTTCTTTTTTCAGGAAAACAAAAGAAAAGAACACTTTACTTGATCTGAGAGAGGTCTTTGAGGGTTCTGATTGGAGCTGTGGAGTTGCAGATGTTGGAGTATGCCTTCGATAGAGTGGCGTCGGCTCCCAGAACAGAAAGCGAGAGAAGAAAAAGAAAGAGAGAGAAAGAGTTGGCTGGGAATAAGAGATTATAAAACCTTAACATACATTTTTATTCTCTCCCTTAAAATGTATGGGATATTCTTAAATGGAACCACATAAATCAAACACTATTACTTATCAAAAAATGATTTCTTTATATTTTTTGATGAATTATCAGCAACCACAACCATTATACCAACCCATCACAGCCCACCAATAACGAAGTCCATATACAGTACAACATTCTCCATCTGTATAAGATTCACACATAAAACCACAACCGCAGAAATTAAACAAATACTAGAGTACAATTCCTCAAACCAAAAAAAAAAAAAAAAAAAAAAAAAAAATCCACCAAAGAATTATAGACCAGATTAACCAAATTAAAGAATAAAAAAGTTTTGACACATTCAATTGGCAACAAATACGAAACATGTATTAAGTAGAACATGGGTAAGTATAGTTAAGATTATAATATAAAGGAAGAGTGAAAGTTGAAACCTTTGTTGATGAAGGGGACGTTGGAATGGGTCTTGCTGATTGCAGCAACTGCGTATAACATAACCTTCTTGATTAAACAGAAACCACAGACCGAATAAACTCCATATATTCCTTGTCAGAGTGAGGGCTGATAAAGATTTCCGCATAGAGTCGAACAAAATCACAAAGAGAGAATTAGATAAGAGAGAGACAAATAAACACCTCTAAGAAGTTGCAATAATCGGAAAGTTTAAACATTTCTTAGCAAAACGAAAAGAATAGAACAAAATCATAAAGAGAGAAATCTTTTCAGAAAGTTTAAGTTACAATCAAAACGAAAAGAATCGAACAAAATCATAAAGAGAGAAATTGTCAAAATGATTTCTATGAAAACTCTCTGAAAGTCTGAGTGGCAGTTTTGCTTTGGTGGAGGAAGCATTTTGTAACGTTTGGCGGAGGAAGAAAACCTATTGAAAGTGAGAGCGTGTTTGCTTTGGACAGGGATTAAACGCACGTTAAAAGAACCTAAACTCACAGCCACAGAGATGGTGGGAATTTTTAGAGGGTGAGATTTAGAGTCGTGGGAAAAACCTAATCATTAATGATGTTCAGCAAAAATGCACAGTTTAACTAAGCGAAAAAACTCACTCATGGTTCAGTTTTAAAAATCACCGGTTCAGTAATCAAAGGCACGGTTTAGCGTTTAAGAAAATGGGTTCACGCACATGTCACAATTTTAGGCTATTCTAGGATGGGTTTAAGCTATTATATATATATATATATATATATATATATATATATATAGTCTCCAACTGATTTCCTCTTGTAAAAGAGCAATCTCCAACTCCCTAACAATAGAAGATGTTGGAGTATGCCTTTTGTAGGATGATTACTGCTGCCATCAGAAGGGGTCTTATCTCGGGTTTTTCAGTGGGAGCCAGTTTATCTGAGAGGGTTCACATATCTCACATTTTATTTGCAGATGATACATTGGTTTTCTATGGGGTGAATATTGATCAAATTCGTTCCATTAAAGCCTTACTTGTCTGTTTTGAAGCTGTTTCAGGTTTAAAGGTGAACATGGCTAAATTAGCTTTGGTCCCGGTAGGTGATGTGGATAATATGGGAGAATTGGCTGGTGTTTTGGGTTGTGAGACGGATTCTTTACCTTTGAAATATCTGGGGCTCGGATTTGCTTGCTTGTTGGTGGTCTTCAGGGAGGAGTGGGAGTGCCGCAGTTTGGAAATTGGTGCCTACGTGCTTCTTTTGGTGTATATGGAGGGAAATGTATAATAGGTGCTTTGAGGATTTGGAGGGGACTTGGGAAGACATTCTAGCCTCTTGCTTACATACTTTGTATCTTTGGACTATGGCGCATGTCTTTCCAGTTGCGATTAGTTATGATGATTTTCTCTTTTGTTTTTCTCCTTCTAGTTAGGTGATCCTATAGTATACTCCCAGTGTACTTTGGGGCGCCTTTACGCTTTTTATTAAAACAGTTTATTACTTATAAAAAAAAAATATCTGGGGCTCCCCTTGGGCGCTTGCTTTAAGGCTAAACCCATTTGGGATGATATTTTGGAAAAGATTGATCGTAGGTTGGTAAGTTGGAAAAGATTGTATCTTTCTAAGGGAGGTAGGGTTACTCTTATAAAGAGCACCATCTCTAATCTTCCTACTTATTTTTTGTCCCTTTTCCCTATTCCTGCTTCGGTGGCCAGGCGTATAGAGAAACTCCAACGAGACTTTCTATGGGGAGGTTTAAATGATGAGTTCAAATATCATTTGGTTAACTGGGACAAAGTTTGCGCTCCTATTTCTGAAGGAGGACTAGGGATCAGGAAGTTGAGTCTGTTCAACCAGGCTTTGTTAGGAAAGTGGCTATGGCGTTATGCACACGAGAGAGAGGCTTGGTGGAGAATTGTCGTGGAAGCCAAGTATGGTTCTGAGTGGGGTGGTTGGCATTTGGCTGACATTTTTGGGCCTCATGGGGTGATGTTTGGTGTGGAGAAGCATGTCTTAAGGAAGTTTTTCCAGGCCTATGTGAGATCGCTTGCTCTTTATGGAATGCTATCTTTAGCCGGTTTGGATTGTCATGGGTTATGCCTAGTAAGGTGGCAGACTTGGTTGCTTGTTGGTGGGCGGGTGGGCGATCCCGGAGCGCTGTTGTGTGGAAGATGGTTCCCTTATGCCTAGTGTGGTGTTTATGGTTAGAAATAAATGCGAGATGCTTTGAGGACTCGGAGAGATCTTTGGAGGAACTCACGGCCTTCTTCTTCTATACGCTCTTCACTTGGACAACAGCTTGGCTTGCTCCTTTAGTGATTAGCTATCTTGATTTTCTTGTTCTTTTCTCTTCTTCTAGTTAGGCGTTTTCTCTTGTATACTTCCTATATACTTGGGTGCGCCCCTCTGCGCTTTTGATATAAACATTACTTATATATATATATATATACCAAAATCTAAAGTATTCATGATTCATACCCACAAGAATGTCACTAATCCACAAGCATTTTCTGGTTTGATGGTCCACATTGGTACCTACTATATGGCACTGTTCTCTGCTTCAAAATTATATATAAAATCTAAAGTATTCACGATTCATACCCACAAGAATGTCACTAATCCACAAGCATTTTATGGTTTGATGGTCCACATTGATACCTACTATATGGCAGCACTGTTCTCTGCTTCAAAATTATATAAGTATTCACGATTCATACCCACAAGAATGTCACTAATCCACAAGCATTTTCTGGTTTGATGGTCCACATTGATACCTTCTATATGGCACTTCGTGAATACTTTAGATTTTATATGTAATTTTGAAGCAGAGAACAGTGCCATAGAGTAGGTACCAATGTGGACCATCAAACCAGAAAATGCTTGTGGATTAGTGACATTCTTGTGGGTATGAATCATGAATACTTTAGATTTTGGTATATATATATATATATATATATATATTGTGGATTAGTGACATTCTTGTGGGTATGAATCGTGAATACTTTAGATTTTGAGATGGCAACAATCACCTTTATCAAACTGGTTCCATCTATTCAGATTGGAACCCTATGCGAAATCATCCATATCTTTCCCTTTGTTTTTGTCTTTTTCTTTTCCCACATTTATCTAATTAAGTTTTTCTTCTTGCTATTGTTTTTTTGTTTTGCTTTTGTTTTTGTTTTTGTTTTGTTTTGTTTTTGTTTTGGTTTTTGTTTTTTGTTTTTGTTTTTGTTTTTTGTTTTTTTGTTTTTTGTTTTTTTTCTTTTTCAATATTTCAATCCATAGTTATTTACCTTACACCCCTCCCCACCCTTCCCCCTTTTACGCTAAAGAAAAATAATTCATCATCTTCTTTTGAACTTACCATTCTAGATAATTTGTCTTGTACCATAGCATTCTATGTTTTGGTTCTTGTGGGCCTCTCCTGCTTTTGGAAAATCCAATTTTAGAGTTTTATTATATATTTAAATTATTTATAGCAGATGCTTTTCATATACTTATATTTTGGACTTTTCCACCTAGTTTTTCCTTTCAGATGCCTGAGACCTTCATTTTAAGTGCTTTATCTAATAAAATTTTTATTTAATTCTCTGCATATTCTTGAGTTCTTTTATCCATAGGTTTGAACTAATTAAAGTAGAACATCATGTTGTGAACGTGAAATTTTCTTTTTGATGAAGTGGGGCTAAGATGTAGCATTCCTATCTATGATTATTTAAGAAGTTAGGTCAGCTTAGTTACCCCTTCAGCTGCATCTGATATCCTAAAGCACTTGTACTTGACCAGCTTATAAGATGGAACAATCTTGGAGGGCGAACCTTTTGTGCCCTGGGTACTTGGACTATGTTTATTAATGCTTTTGTTTTTTGTTCTCAAGACAAATACATTCACAAACAACGTAAAACACAAGACACTCTTCTAAAACACAAAAAAGGGTAACATCGGTATTAGTGGGTTGTTGAGGCTTTTAGGGCAAATCCAACATAAGTTGGACTGGGTCCATGCTGGGGTTTCCTTGAAGCCCAATTGCAAGAGCAAAAGGGTTCATATTTTGGGCCTAACCAATTCTGTTTTGGGTTGCGCTTCCGGGTCGGTCTTCAAAAACGGGGTCGGGTCAAAACTTGGATCCAGGTTCGGAGCTGGGTTCAAATCCAGAATTTGTCTCGAATTCTTTGCCTTCAAAGGTTGTTTCTGCTGTTGCGTCGCTCTTGGTGTCTTCTCCAGGGCTTCCTCTAGTCTTTGAAGATGTTTTGGAGCTGTTGGCTAGGTCTTCTTTGAGTTTGCAAGTCACGGGTTTGGATTCCAGCGATGGGTCTTCCTCGGCGGAGTTCTCTCTCTCTCCGGTGCAAGTTCTAGGCGAGAAGGTTGGGTTTGCCAGTGATGGGTCTTCTCAGGGCGTTGCTCTGTTGTCAGATCCTAGTTTTTCTGTCCCTTCTGCAGAGGATTTACTGGCGAGCCCTTTTCGCAGGGACTGGGAGGATTCTTTTTCTTCGGTGCTTGAAGCCCGCCTAGGTGCGCCTGTGTCTTCAGAGCTTTCTGATTCGGTGCGTCTTTCTGTTCTCAAAGAGGCCTTCTCTGTTCCTTGGAAGGTGGACTTTTCGGCGAGCCCTCTTTGCAGGGATAGGGAGGTTCCTTTTTCTGAGGGGGAGGAAACTCAGGTTGTTCGTCCTTCTTCTCCGGCGAAAGGTTTGATTCGTCGTGGGTTCTTTGGTCCGAGAGCTGTCTCTCCCTCTCCGGTGGTGTTAAAGGAATCTTCCTTGTCTTCTAAGGGAAATGACCTTATTCCGGAAGTCTCTCCCACTTTGCCGGTGGAGGTTCATGTAGGTTCTATTGTCTCGCCTACCTTTGGGGTGGCTGAGCTGGGTCTTCATTCCCCTGCTGCTGCCTCTTTGCCCTCGTCTCAGGTTTGCACTTCTCTCTCGACTACTTCCCTTTCCGATGGGGTGGCTGAGATGGGTAGGAGTCTTAGCCGTCCTTTTCCTCGCATGACAGAGAGTGGTACTCCCATTTATTCCTTTGTTTCCACGTCCCAACTATGGTATACTCGGAGGGTGAAGGAAAAAGTCTCAAAGCAGTTGCATAAGAACAAGGACCTGCTTGCCGAGGTTGTGGTTGATACTTCGGTGGAAGGGGAGGAGGGCTATTCCGATAGGGTGCTTGATGCAATGAGCCTCGCTTCCGTTGTGGGGTTGTCTTGGGGAAGTGAAGACAAAAAACTTCGGGACCTTTTTTCCGTCATTGAAAAGAGGGAGCCCTTGGTTGAAGCTTCTGCCCCTAAGGCCAAGGGGATGAGGGAGTTCAAAAATCTGGATTGCTCCATCTCTCTGGTGAAGGGCCAGCGTCGGCGGGGATTTTTGGGGTCGAAAAATGCATTTTCCTTTCCCCCGGAGGTGCACTAGGATTCCCCCTGAGGTGCACTAGGGTTTTTTTTGGGTGTTTGGTTGGGTTCCTTGTATTCTTCCTTGTGTACTTAGAGGTTTTTCTGGGTTTTTGGTTTGTTAGGGTGTTTGGTTGGGTTCCTTTGTATACTCTATTGTGTACTTAGAGGCGCTTTGCGCTTTTTTGATACATACTACATTACTTATCAAAAAAAAAAAAAATACAAAAAACTTCTAAAAAGAGTTTACACCTTTACGTCTAATCAAAACACCTTTTCAAATCAACAACAATAATACTCCCCATAACACATTAACAAACATACTCGTAGTTTCTTCTTTTCTTGATAAAATTTCTTATTACATATCAATATAGGAAGTGTGGTGGAATTGAATGTTACCATTGATAACTGAGCATTAAGAGACATAGGTGAGAAGGCACCCACTAAGGCATGCAGGCGAGGATACAATTTGCTGGATTCCATCTTCAAAGGAAAACATTTGACGTTAAGTCGTATTATTAGGTATCCAATAATGTAAGGTCAAATATCCCTTGGAAGAGTATTTCGAAAAAGTTAAGGCGCCGTCGAGAGTGGTATTCTTTGTTTGGATGGCAACATTAGGAAATTAATACCATTGTATAGTATTATTCATGAAATAAAAATTTTAGGAAATTAGTACCATTGTATTTCAAATGCATTGCACAATGGGGTTCTAACTTCTGTTGATTGTTCTTGTTTTTAAAGACTTAATCTAGTGTACTTACATTAAATTTGTGCAAAGAGGACGGAGACACAATATGCTAAAATTAAAATGTTGTGTTAATTGCTCATTTAATATCCTCGCCTGCCATTCTTTTTTCTCCTGTAGCACTGATCTCTGGCTGATTTGTATTAGAATATTCCCTAACATATTTAAGCAATCTGTAAAGGTCAGTTCTTTCTGTATTTGCTTTGTTGTTTCCTAATTTCTCGCTTGCTCCCATTTGCAGTCTGATGAGGATTGTTGTAATTCATGTGAAGAAGTTCGTGAAGCATATAGGAAAAAAGGCTGGGCTATAACAAATATGGATCTGATAGACCAGGTTAGTCAGTTTGCAATACTCTTCCTTTTCAGGGTATTTTCTTACTTCACAAGCACACATCAAATTTTTTTTTTTTTGATAAGTAATAGCCAGTTTTATTGAAAGCGACAAGCACACATCAAATTTTCTTTGATAAAAATGTAAAAACTAAGGTCATCAACATTTAGGATCTTGAACAAGTTGAGCAAATTGAATTAGGGATTTCTATTGCTTCTGAATCTTAAGGTTAATATCTGTGGCAGGCAAGAATGTGCCCCCCCTAGCAGCCATACTTTCCTTTAAAGATGAAATTTATCCAAAAATTTGAAAGATTTTTTTATTTTTTAAATTTTATTAATGATGGTCCCTACAAAATGTATGCTCTCTTCCCCCTAAAGAATATATTTATGCTTTTGTCCCTATCCATGGATTGGAGAACTTTTTCAATCATAGAAATCAATTTAGTACATTTCTAGCTTGTATTCTTTTTCTAGCTTCAATATAAATTTATGGAAAAATATGAGGACGGGTTGGAGGTAATTCTTTAGTTATACCGGATTTGAAGTGGGAGATGGCTTCAAGATTAGATTCTGGCATGACATATAGTGTGGCATTTTAGGCCCTTAAGGAAGCTTTCCCAGTTTTGTATAGTATTGCTTGCGCTATGGATGCTTCCGCAGCAATTTACTTGGAGTTATCTAGTAATTTTCATTGGTGGAATGTAAGTTTTATCAGAGTAGCTCAAGATTGGGTGGAAGCCTTTGTTTCGTTCTTTAACTTGTTGTACTCTCTTAGATTGAGCCGAGGAGGGGAAGACAAGCTTCGTTGGGCCCCTTTCAAGAGAGGGATGTTTACCATTAGATCTTTCTATAACGTCCTTGTACCTCATGATAGCACCCCCTTTCCTTGGTAGTGTATTTGGCGGAGTAAGGTCCCTTTATGTAACACCCCTGTTCTAAGTGGTATGATATTGTCTGCTTTGAGCTAAGCCCGCACGGTTTTATTATTGGATTTTGGGCCATTCTCAACTGAAGTTGGAGGCCTATTGGTGTTTTGTCATTGTTTTGAGTGGCTACTCGGCTGAAGTAAGATTGCTCCTATCACTCCAGCGACGATGTGAGTGGTGCATGGAGGTGTGTTGGGTGCGATCTTCCTTGGGGGTTGTCGCGTAAGGTTGTGGATGGCGAAGCGGTGTTTCGTGGAGGCTTATTCCTGTATTTTTTTGGTGGTGGAAGGTATGTCTGAGCTCTGGCCGGAGAAAAGGTTAAGATTTTTAATGGTAGTGGTCTTGGGCTACAAATGCTCCGCATGGTTGGCTCGATGGTGGAAGAGTTGTTGTGCAATCCTAGGTTCGAGTTTGTCATTTCCTCTCAAGAGGGGTCGAAGGTGCTCGTTGTCTGGAGAGGTGGAGATGGGGCTACTGTTTCTTGGAAGTGGCTATCTACGCCGTCGGTGGTCGGAGTGGGTGGTTTTTGTCCCCTGAGGGCCATGAAGGGAGGGGATGGAGCCGAGTTGTTGGGGAGATGAGAAAGGTTTTGACCTTTATTGAAACCACGGTTGGGTCTCCACCATATGATGTTTCCTCTCTGGTGTGGAAGAAGTTTGGGAAGCAGGGTGAGCCTGGTTTGGGTATGGCTCTACCGCCCAACATGGGTCCAATGCTTGAGGGAAGGTGGCGTGCCTTGTTGGTGTTGTAGTCGAAGGGATCGTTTTGCAGAAGGGTTTGTTGACTTTTCTTGGGTGTGGAAGGATCAGCTTGTGAGTTTGAATTCTGAGTTGGTTCGAGCTTTGGGGGTCTTTTTGGACGTCTTGAAGGAACTTGGGCTTTCTCTGAAGCCCAAGCATGTTGGGTGCTTTTCCTTGGTGCGTGATTGGCTGAGTTGGGCTACCCTTCACAAGCCCAAACAGAAGTCCAAGTTCAAGCCTCAGATCCTTTCCTCTAAGTTCAGGGTCTATTAGGGTTTGGTTAAGGGTTGTAGGGCCTCGAGCGTGTCCAACCTTGTTTTTGTTTCACTTGTGGTGGTTATGTTCCTGGTTGCTTTGCCGGCGATGGTTCTACTTTCGGTGACCACAAATGAAGCCTTTGTTCAGTCTCCATCGGTAGATTCCATAGTTGAGGGATCTCAGCCTCCAACGGAGATTCCAAATTTGATGGTGGCGTGAGTGGTTGTCTCTATCAATTTAGATTCTGGCCTGGTCGCCGTTGTCTCTGGCAATAGACCTCATCGGTGGTTCATCTTCGTCGGTTATTGGTAAGTCTTCCTTGGCAACTGACTTCTTTGAGTGTTTGTTTCTCTCCTCTCCGTACCGAAGACGATTTCGGGGAGGGGAAGGTAGTAGTTGGTGATCATGGGTTGGATGGGGGATGTCTTTTTGTGGGGTTTCAAGTGATTTTTTTGTGCCTTTGGGGTGTTTGTGGGGTCTTACTTGGTTGCTTCTGTTGGGTTTTGGGGGTGTTTTTGGAGGGTTTTTGTTGGGGTTTGTCTGTTGTATTGTTCCTGTGAGCGTAGAGCCGCCTTGTTGTATGGCTTCAGGTGGGTTTTGGATGTCTTTAGTGTGATTGTGGGGTCTTTCTTGGTTGTTTCTGTTGGGTTTGGAGGGTGTTTGGGAGGATTTTTGCTGGGGTTTGCTGTTTCTTGGGTTTTGGGCTTGTAAAAGCTTGTGTATTTGGCCCGTGTATTTCATGGCGCCTTACGCTTTTTCAATGAAGTTCTCATTAATCAAAAAAAAAAGAAGCCTAAAATAGTAGAGATCTATTCGCCTGTTGGAAAAGGGGTGTGGTAGTCTTCAAGGTTCAACAATGTGGAAGATGGTTTTATTTGTTTTTGTGGTGTCTTTGTAGGGAAAGAAATGACATAAATTTTGAAGTGCGTGAAAGGAAGGTGGTGGAACAAGTCTTTCTTTTTCAAAACTGTTTTCACTAGACAACTACTCTAGATCTTAATGTGCTTATTCGACTTAGCTACTTACTTCACACTCCTATTTCCTCTTCCTATGAGTGTTGCAAACTGTATTGAGAAGCTCCAACGTGATTTCTACATAGGGTGAGCTAGGTGAAGAATTCAAATATCACTTGGTGAGATGGTCTATGGTTTGTTCACCAATCTCTGTGGGAGGATTAGGGGATAGGAACTTGCTGAGGTTCAATCTTGCTCGCTTAAGTAAATGGCTTTGGCGCTATGGGCTTGAGGGAGAGCATTGGTGGATAGTGATGGTGGACTCTCGAAATGAAAGTTTACGGGGAGGGTGGTGTTCTAGTGAGCCTATTGGGGCATGTGGGCGGGTTTAAAGAAGAAAATTATGAGAGGTTGGGGGAAGTTTTGTAGTCATACTAGATTTGATGTGGGAAATGGCCCAAAGGTTAGATTCTGGCATGATCTTTGGTGTGGGGATACAACCCTCAAGGAAGCCTTTCCAGTTTTATTTGGTGTTGCTTGCCCAAAGGTTGCTTCTGTGGCAACTCACGCGGAATTTCTAGTAAGTACTATTCAGTGGAATGTGAACTTTGTTAGAGTGGCTCTTGATTTGAAGGTTGTAGCCTTTTCCTTGTTGTTTATGGTGTTGTATATAGTGAGAATGAGACGGGAAAGGGGAGGACAAGTTGTGGTGCCTTTCAAAAGAGGGTTGTTTGGTATTAAATCCTTCTACAGTGTCATGGGTAGTCATGATGGTTTCTGTTTTCCTTGGAAAAGTGTTTGGCAGACTAAGGTTTTATTGAGGGTGGCCTTTTTGGTTGGTTTGAGGCCTAGGAAAGATCCTTATTATGGACAATTTCCGGAAGTGGCGGTCATTGTGGTTGTTGGTGTTGTATGTGTGAAAGGAATGGGGTGTCCATGGACCATCTTTTGCTTCATTGTGAGGTTGCTTGTACCATTAAGAATGTTTTCTTCATTTGATTTGTGTTGTCTTGGGTATGCCTAGACGAGTAGTTGATTTGTATGGTTGTTGATGGATAGTCAGCAGCACTCTGAGTGCTGTTGTGTGGAAGATGGTGCCTTTGTGTCTTTTATGGTGTCTAATGTCTATAGAGGTAAATGAATGATAGAAGTTTTGAGGATTGTGGGAGAACTTTAATGGAGATTAAGTTTTTATTTTTCAACATATTGTA
>NC_081544.1:12034930-12056410 GCF_901000735.1 Corylus avellana | reverse complement strand
CTATGGTCCTAGTGGAATTATCAAAACATCTAGCATTTCTTTCATTCCAAATACACCACATAAGACATAGAGGAATCATCTTCCACACCACCGCGCTTCGAGCTCGTCCTCCCGCCCACCAACATAGCAAACAAGTCCCTCACCCGGCAAGGCATGACCCAATGCAACCCAAACCTCTGAAAAATCATGTGCCAAAGAGCACTTGCAAGCTCACAGTGAAGAAGAAGATGATCGACTGACTCTCCGTTCTTCTTACACATACAACACCACTCCACTACCACTATGTTCCTCTTGCGCAACGTATCATGAGTCAATATTTTCCCTAGGGCTGCAGTCCACCCGAAAAAAGCCACCCGCTGAGGCGCCTTAGTACGCCAGATGCTCTTCCAAGGAAACTCCTCTTGACTAGAAAAGGACAAGGCCTTGTAGAACGACTTAACCTCGAACTTGCCCTGCTTGGACGAAGACCAGCAAATACGATCTACACTGCCTAATGAAACCTTGCAAGAATACAACCGCTCAAAGAAAGGAGAAACCAAATCCACCTCCCAATCTTGGACCGATCGTATGAAAATGACATTCCACTCAACAACCCCATTCCTCCCAATAAAATTATCCTTCACCCAAGCATCTTTGTGTCTAGCGATATTGAATAAGGACGGGAAAGCTTGCTTCAAAGAATTGTCCCCACACCAAATATCATGCCAGAAACGAACTTTCGATCCCTCCCCCACCTCAAACCGAATACCTTTGGCAAAGGAATTCCACCCATTCCGAATATGCTTCCAAAGACCCACACCATGAGAGCCCGAAGCATCCTTCGTGCACCACCCACCTTCTTGGTCTTCATACTTAGCTTCGATCACCTTACACCAAAGAGCCCCGTTCTCATTTGCGTATCTCCAAAGCCATTTCCCCAAAAGAGCTTGATTAAACTGGTGCAACTTCCGAATGCCAAGACCCCCATAGCGAAGCGGGCTGCAAACTTGGTTCCAACTTACAAGATGCAACTTGGGCTCATCCCCAATTCCTCCCCATAAGAAATCTCTTTGGACTTTCTCAATCCTTTTAGCTACACTTGCCGGAATCGGAAACAGAGACAAAAAGTAAGTCGGAAGATTAGCCAAAGTGCTCTTAATGAGGGTTAAGCGACCTCCTTTAGAAAGATACATTCTCTTCCAACCTGCCAACTGACGCTCCATCTTTTCGATCACTTCATTCCACATAGCCGTATCCTTGTACGACGCCCCTAGAGGGAGACCCAAATACTTCATAGGCAAATCGGCAACACTACACCCAAGGATGTTAGCTAAAACCCCAATGTTCTCCACCTCACCAATGGCCACAATCTTTGATTTTCCCAGATTCACTCTCAAACCAGAAACAGCTTCAAAACATAAGAGAATGAGACGAACATACCGGATTTGCTCGATAGAGTCTTCACAAAAAATCAAGGTATCATCCGCAAATAAGGAATGGGAGACCATCAACTCCGACAAGACCCTATTTCCCACCGAGAAACCCTTCAAAAGGCCTTGGTCAACCGTCGCATTCACCATCTTACTCAAAGCCTCCATAACCAACACAAACAATAACGGTGAGAGAGGATCCCCTTGCCGGATTCCCCTCGAACTATTAAAGAACCCTTCCGGAGAACCATTCACAAGAATGGAGAATCTTACCGTCTTGATACGCCACTCTATCCAAGCCCTCCACCTCTCGCCAAACCCACATCTATGCAGCAAATACAAAACAAAGTCCCAATTTACATGGTCATAGGCCTTTTCCAAGTCCAATTTACAAAGAACACCTGGCACCCCTGATTTCATGCGACTATCCACACATTCATTTTAGCCAAGAGAGGGATGTTTACCATTAGATCTTTCTATAACGTCCTTGTACCTCATGATAGCACCCCCTTTCCTTGGTAGTGTATTTGGCGGAGTAAGGTCCCTTTATGTAACACCCCTGTTCTAAGTGGTATGATATTGTCTGCTTTGAGCTAAGCCCGCACGGTTTTATTATTGGATTTTGGGCCATTCTCAACTGAAGTTGGAGGCCTATTGGTGTTTTGTCATTGTTTTGAGTGGCTACTCGGCTGAAGTAAGATTGCTCCTATCACTCCAGCGACGATGTGAGTGGTGCATGGAGGTGTGTTGGGTGCGATCTTCCTTGGGGGTTGTCGCGTAAGGTTGTGGATGGCGAAGCGGTGTTTCGTGGAGGCTTATTCCTGTATTTTTTTGGTGGTGGAAGGTATGTCTGAGCTCTGGCCGGAGAAAAGGTTAAGATTTTTAATGGTAGTGGTCTTGGGCTACAAATGCTCCGCATGGTTGGCTCGATGGTGGAAGAGTTATTGTGCAATCCTAGGTTCGAGTTTGTCATTTCCTCTCAAGAGGGGTCGAAGGTGCTCGTTGTCTGGGTAGGGCTACTGTTTCTTGGAAGTGGCTATCTACGCCGTCGGTGGTCGGAGTGGGTGGTTTTTGTCCCCTGAGGGCCATGAAGGGAGGGGATGGAGCCGAGTTGTTGGGGAGATGAGAAAGGTTTTGACCTTTATTGAAACCACAGTTGGGTCTTCACCATATGATGTTTCCTCTCTGGTGTGGAAGAAGTTTGGGAAGCAGGGTGAGCCTGGTTTGGGTATGGCTCTACCGCCCAACATAGGTCCAATGCTTGAGGGAAGGTGGCGTGCCTTGTTGGTGTTGTAGTCGAAGGGATCGTTTTGCAGAAGGGTTTGTTGACTTTTCTTGGGTGTGGAAGGATCAGCTTGTGAGTTTGAATTCTGAGTTGGTTCGAGCTTTGGGGGTCTTTTTGGACGTCTTGAAGGAACTTGGGCTTTCTCTGAAGCCCAAGCATGTTGGGTGCTTTTCCTTGGTGCGTGATTGGCTGAGTTGGGCTACCCTTCACAAGCCCAAACAGAAGCCCAAGTTCAAGCCTCAGATCCTTTCCTCTAAGTTCAGGGTCTATTAGGGTTTGGTTAAGGGTTGTAGGGCCTTGAGCGTGTCCAACCTTGTTTTTGTTTCACTTGTGGTGGTTATGTTCCTGGTTGCTTTGCCGGCGATGGTTCTACTTTCGGTGACCACAAATGAAGCCTTTGTTCAGTCTCCATCGGTAGATTCCATAGTTGAGGGATCTCAGCCTCCAACGGAGATTCCAAATTTGATGGTGGCGTGAGTGGTTGTCTCTATCAATTTAGATTCTGGCCTGGTCGCCGTTGTCTCTGGCAATAGACCTCATCGGTGGTTCATCTTCGTCGGTTATTGGTAAGTCTTCCTTGGCAACTGACTTCTTTGAGTGTTTGTTTCTCTCCTCTCCGTACCGAAGACGATTTCGGGGAGGGGAAGGTAGTAGTTGGTGATCATGGGTTGGATGGGGGATGTCTTTTTGTGGGGTTTCAAGTGATTTTTTTGTGCCTTTGGGGTGTTTGTGGGGTCTTACTTGGTTGCTTCTGTTGGGTTTTGGGGGTGTTTTTGGAGGGTTTTTGTTGGGGTTTGTCTGTTGTATTGTTCCTGTGAGCGTAGAGCCGCCTTGTTGTATGGCTTCAGGTGGGTTTTGGATGTCTTTAGTGTGATTGTGGGGTCTTTCTTGGTTGTTTCTGTTGGGTTTGGAGGGTGTTTGGGAGGATTTTTGCTGGGGTTTGCTGTTTCTTGGGTTTTGGGCTTGTAAAAGCTTGTGTATTTGGCCCGTGTATTTCATGGCGCCTTACGCTTTTTCAATGAAGTTCTCATTAATCAAAAAAAAAAGAAGCCTAAAATAGTAGAGATCTATTCGCCTGTTGGAAAAGGGGTGTGGTAGTCTTCAAGGTTCAACAATGTGGAAGATGGTTTTATTTGTTTTTGTGGTGTCTTTGTAGGGAAAGAAATGACATAAATTTTGAAGTGCGTGAAAGGAAGGTGGTGGAACAAGTCTTTCTTTTTCAAAACTGTTTTCACTAGACAACTACTCTAGATCTTAATGTGCTTATTCGACTTAGCTACTTACTTCACACTCCTATTTCCTCTTCCTATGAGTGTTGCAAACTGTATTGAGAAGCTCCAACGTGATTTCTACATAGGGTGAGCTAGGTGAAGAATTCAAATATCACTTGGTGAGATGGTCTATGGTTTGTTCACCAATCTCTGTGGGAGGATTAGGGGATAGGAACTTGCTGAGGTTCAATCTTGCTCGCTTAAGTAAATGGCTTTGGCGCTATGGGCTTGAGGGAGAGCATTGGTGGATAGTGATGGTGGACTCTCGAAATGAAAGTTTACGGGGAGGGTGGTGTTCTAGTGAGCCTATTGGGGCATGTGGGCGGGTTTAAAGAAGAAAATTATGAGAGGTTGGGGGAAGTTTTGTAGTCATACTAGATTTGATGTGGGAAATGGCCCAAAGGTTAGATTCTGGCATGATCTTTGGTGTGGGGATACAACCCTCAAGGAAGCCTTTCCAGTTTTATTTGGTGTTGCTTGCCCAAAGGTTGCTTCTGTGGCAACTCACGCGGAATTTCTAGTAAGTACTATTCAGTGGAATGTGAACTTTGTTAGAGTGGCTCTTGATTTGAAGGTTGTAGCCTTTTCCTTGTTGTTTATGGTGTTGTATATAGTGAGAATGAGACGGGAAAGGGGAGGACAAGTTGTGGTGCCTTTCAAAAGAGGGTTGTTTGGTATTAAATCCTTCTACAGTGTCATGGGTAGTCATGATGGTTTCTGTTTTCCTTGGAAAAGTGTTTGGCAGACTAAGGTTTTATTGAGGGTGGCCTTTTTGGTTGGTTTGAGGCCTAGGAAAGATCCTTATTATGGACAATTTCCGGAAGTGGCGGTCATTGTGGTTGTTGGTGTTGTATGTGTGAAAGGAATGGGGTGTCCATGGACCATCTTTTGCTTCATTGTGAGGTTGCTTGTACCATTAAGAATGTTTTCTTCATTTGATTTGTGTTGTCTTGGGTATGCCTAGACGAGTAGTTGATTTGTATGGTTGTTGATGGATAGTCAGCAGCACTCTGAGTGCTGTTGTGTGGAAGATGGTGCCTTTGTGTCTTTTATGGTGTCTAATGTCTATAGAGGTAAATGAATGATAGAAGTTTTGAGGATTGTGGGAGAACTTTAATGGAGATTAAGTTTTTATTTTTCAACATATTGTACCTTTCGACAGTTGCTTTTGTTTCTCTTTTAGTGATTAATTATCATGATTTTTTTTGTTCTTTTTGCCCCTATAACTTGGTGGCTTCTCTTGTATAATTCATGTGTACATGGAGGCACTTTACTCTTTTAATGATATCTTGATTAGTTATAAAGAAAAACTTTTATTTTTTTAGTTGTCTTGTGCAGTTTGTGTAAACTTTTACGTTTTCAACTGAAAATGCTCGATGCATATTTCAGTTCCCAAGCTTGGTGAGTTGTTTTCTGTAGCTTTACATTGTTTTTTGACTTTCCTATTTTGTCCTTTGGCTTTCAGTGCAAACGAGAAGGTTATATTGAAAAGATCAAGAATGAGGAAGGTGAAGGATGTAATATTCATGGATCAATTGAAGTTAATAAAGTTGCTGGAAAGTTTGATTTTGCACTTGGGAAAAGCTTTCAGCATGCAGTTGTTCAGGGACACGATTTGCTTGGTTTCCAACAGGGTAGTTATAATGTAAGATTACCTTAGTACCAAAAATTCTTTGGTTTAAACAAAATCTTCTTTTATGGAATTTTAACATAGCTTTATCATTTTTCCTGGAGTATTATGTTCTAAATTTGAGATCACGACTGTTTTAACTGTCTTGTGCACGATACAGATCAGTCACAGGATCAACAAATTAGCTTTTGGTGACTACTTTCCTGGCTTGGTAAATCCCCTTGATGGGTAATTGTTTCTTTCTTCTCCTGCATTGCTTTTTACATGTTTAGAAATGCTGGAAGTATTCTATATTGCATTAATGCATACTGGTTCAAATTGAATAAAGCCAGAAACACTGTTTCTAGTTGAATGTTTTATAAAAAAGTGCATAGGCTGTATCATATAAAACTGCTGTATTGAATCAAATCTGGCTTTTGAAAATTCTGATGAATGCAACCTCTTCCAAATTGGGAATTGCATTTTCTATATGCCATTTTTTTTTTTCCATAGTCATGTTTACTCATTTCTTCTTGTCTTTCTTCCTCTTAATATTACAAGAATTACCAAAAAAAAGTGAAATAGTTATATAGTTCAAAGTGTTAAGCGTCTATTAAATAGCCTCTTCTATTATTTTATTTAGGCAAGTAAGGAACCCTTAAATCAAAATTTATTGGATATAATATGTTATTTACATTTTTCACTTCTCAACGCCTTGTAGGGTGCAATGGGTACATGAAACACCAAATGGTATGCACCAATATTTCATCAAGGTTGGTATTATGTTCTTGTTATGTTTCTGTCTTTGAGGTTTCATAAACAAATGCTGAATGATCATTTCCTATGTATAGAAATTTCTTTTTTCATTTATTAATTTTGAGGTTTATATTCTGAAAACTAAGAAGTGATATAAATTTAATATTTGAATTAAATGCAAGAACATACAATCAATATCGGTGTTATAGTTTGTATGAATGGTTTACACACAAAAGGCAGAGGCAATTATATTATTCAACTTATCTTTAACCTAATACAAGAATCCTATTATATAGGATTAGGGAAATACCATAAAGACTAAATTATCTCCAAAACTCTAATGACTCAAACCATAACTCTTCTAGCACTCCCCCTCAAGCTGGAGCATATACATCATATGAATCCAGCTTGGAAGATACAAGCAAACGAAAAACAACTAGAAAAACATTCCCCCTCAAGCTGGAACAATTTGGAGCACACAATACAAATCACAAGATAATTAAATAAAACTTCAACACTGGTCGAAAACTCATCGGAAACTTGAACAACCAAGATTTGATCGGATCTCACCGCAAAACACCAAGGCCGGTCGGATACAACGATCTTGGGATCGGTTCTCGCCGTAAAACACCAAGGCCGGTCAGATACATCGGTCACAACATTGGATTGGTTCTTGCCGGAGAATCCAAGGCCGGTTGGATACATCGATCAATAACAACTTGGGATTGGTTCTCGCTGCAAAACACTAAGGCCGGTCGGATACATCGATCACCAACAACCAACAACCAACAATAATTTTTTATTTTTTATTTTTTTTCACATGATTAACTAACGAGTTTTGCCGGCAAATAGCTACTGGAAAAAAAAAAAAACTTTGCCGGAGCTTCAAAACTGGCTGGAGACAGGTAGACCACCCCGGCAGAGCCAAAAACAGAAGAAAAAACAGCAGAAAAGTCAAACTGAACAGTTGCCGGAGCTTTGCCGGACCTTCGCTGGAGCTCGCCGGAGAAGACAGAATATTCCGCCCACTTCAAAAACAGCAACTACAGCATTAAATGATGATCACAGATCAACGTTTCAACAACAAAAACATCAAACAGCCGGATTTTTTTTTTCTCTGATGGCCACTGCAACTTCACCGGCCACCACAGAACATGCCGGTCATCACACCCAGCAACAAGAACTCGCACCCCAGCAGCAACGACATTGATTTTTTTTTTTTTTTTTTTTTTCTTTCTTTCTTCACCAGAGGTGTTCCTCTGGTCACTGTAAAACAAAAAAAATTCTGCTACCAAGGCACTGCCCGTGTGGGCATTATGCCCACATGGGCAGTGCTGCCACCAGAAAAGCACTTTACAAAACAACACAAATATAGCGGAAAAATACTACTACAAACAAAGGGTGCCCAGATTCAAACCCTAAGGCTCTAATACCTTAACTCTTCTAACAATCGGAAAAGTTTATGATGATTGTAGATCTTGGGCTGCTGTAACACATTGTATCTAAATTGTCTATGGAGTTTTTTATAAAATAATCATGTGCTTAACTCATTTAAGGAATGGTGTTGTTTTATCAGATCATTGAATATATTATAACATCTTATGGATTTCCCACTAACATTGTTGATAGTCGTAATCAGAATCATATATATATTTTGATGATGAGGAACCTTTGTGGTAGTCTTGAACATCTGGTTGAAGAATTTTGGTCTTATATTCTTTGTGACTGTTGTTTGGAAATCAGCATGGATCTTTATACTTTTCTTATAAATTTGTCAGGTGGTCCCTACTATATACACTGACATTCGAGGTCGTACCATCCAGTCAAATCAGGTACATTGAAGATGACATAATCTTATTCTTTTATTTTATTGATTAGATCTACTATATGCCTGAGATGCACCTTCAATGGTTTTGTACAGTATTCTGTGACAGAGCATTTTAGGAGTTCCGAATCGGGTCACTTTTTTCAGTCTCTTCCTGGAATTTTCTTCTTTTATGACATTTCTCCCGTTAAGGTTGGTATCTATGTTCACAGCTAACAGGCCATTTGGAAGTGTGATTTTGGAGTCTCTCATGATTATTGGGGTGGTTTAGGTGTCATTGATGAAAGATTATGTTTCTTTTTCCATTTTCACATGTTTAGTTTTGTTTCCATTCGAAAGAAAAATTATAAATGCACATTATCATAGCTGCATCTCCACTCATGATAAGGACCAAAAAGGAGAAAAATCTGCGGATGAAAGGAAGCTGAGGTAGATTAAGATATATATATATAGCGGTATATTCCAACAACCCCAACATGGAAGTTATCATACAAGTATCAGTAGTTCTTTGCACTTCTGGATAGATAAATAAGGGGCTATTATTATGTCACTTGAGATAAACTAAAAAATCAGATGCATCATAATATTCCAGATCATCTTTTACGTTTTATATTGCAGGTGACTTTCAAGGAGGAGCATGTTCCTTTTTTACACTTTTTGACCAACATTTCTGCAATAATTGGAGGTACTGTTCTTTCTCTTTCTCTCTCTCTCTCTCTCTCTCTCTCTCTCTCTCCCTAGACATAAGCATGTATACATTTCAACCAAGTATTTCATTTAAGAAAACATATGAAGGGTTCTCTCTTCTAGTAGTGAAGATTTATGTTTCTATAGACCAGATGCATTACCTGGATGTTGGTTTATTACTTAAGATCTCTTATCTCTTTGTTTAGGTATTTTCACAGTTGCGGGAATAATAGATTCATTCATCTATCACAGTCAAAAAGTAATCAAGAAAAAAATGTAAACTGGCAAATATATAGCCTGATATTGTCGCCATTCTGCACGTGTTGCTCCAATATTCTGGTTGGTTTTCTGCAGGAGAAAATTGTGGGGTAGGGAAATCGTTGAAATCATTTTCTTATGAGGATTATTAATTGATGTTGTAATTATATATTAAATTCATGTGACTTATTTCTTCACGGAATGAATTGTGTCAAAATTCTTTTTTCATTTTGTCAAATCGCTCACTTTTATTTTCCCCTTCAATTCATTCATTCATAGATCCACTTGCCAATTGGTTTTTCACGAAACTTTGGATGGGATTGTGAATCTGATGCACATGTCCAGTGAAGAAAACCCAACTTACAATATCTAAATGTTGTTTGAAACAATAAGAGGCCTACTGAGATCAAATTTTAGCAGGGTTTTTTTTCCAGAAAAATCTTTCCTTCGTGTTTATGCATGTAGCCAGGGGTTTGAAAATCTTGATTGCACCAAGTTTTTAATGTGAAAAGCCTAAAATATTAAACATTTGTCATATATAGTTTTGGGAGCATAGCAAAGTTTTGTTTTTTTGTCCGCTAAAGTTGAAATGTTATACTTTATAAACCATCTCTATGATAATTAGGCCTAGTACTCAAGGATGATAAACTTTCATATTGATGGTAACTTGGTGAAGCTTCCGATGGATATCTAAGGGTTCGTTTGGGAGTGTGTTTTTTAAAAAAGAATTTACGTTTTTAAACCAAATCGCAATTTTAGAGTGTTTAAGATTGCGATTTTAAAAATATAAATTTTAAAATCGTGGAAAAATTTGCGATTTTTATAAGCTGACAATGGGGTGCTTATTTAAAAAAGTGTAAATTTAAACCAAAAGCACGATTTCGCTTAAAACAATATTTGGCGCAATATTTACCTATTTGGCCATGAAACTGCAATTATATGCTAATATAATTGATTTAAAAAAGTAGCGATTTTAAAAACGCAATTTTTAAAAATATAATTTTTAAAATCGCACTTCCAAATGGGCCCTAAGTTTGCAAGAAAATGTGTGTAGATTAATAAAACGATAAATAAAGCAAGAGAATAAATAAGCATGAAAAAATAATTTTTTAAAAAGTAGGAAGAAGAAAGGAAAAGAAGATGAAGAGAAGAAGAATGTTGGAACTGGTAGCTCATATTAATACCAGTAGAAGGCCAAGTAGACGTTCACGCAGTGGGAGTCTATTGGTCCATGGGCATAATTAAGTTTGCGCGGGGGGGAATGATTAGGTTGTGGGGGTGCGGGGGCAACGCCTCCACGGTACGGGATATTTTAGGAATTTCCTTAATAAGTCCGTACAAATAGGGTTTAGGGTTTTTCTATATATATATGTATGATGTAACCTTAAATCATTAAGAGTAAAAATATAGCCGCCTCTCTGTGGACGTAGGCAAATTGTTGAACCACGTTAAATTTGTGTTTTTGACTCTCTTTTTGATTCTATATTGTTCATTAATTATTGTGCATGGTAACAACAAAGAAAATAATAAAGTAATAGAATAAATGAGTGTAGAAAATGAAATTATGGCAGTGTTTCTTAATGTGTTTTTGGAGGGTGTTTTTTGTTTTTAGTTTAAAAAAGTGTTCCGATGTGATGTTTTTGGAGGGTGTTCAGATGTTTTGGTGAATTTTTATTTTTTTATTTTTATGTTTTTAAGAGTGTTTTGTATTTTAGTTGTTTATTAATGTTTTTGTTTTTAAAAGAGAAGACAAAAAATTTAACAAACGAAGTCAAAAGTTTGGAGACAAAGAAAAAAAGAAAAAAGAAAAAAAAAAAAGGTTAATTGTAACCCGTTTCTTTCATTGTTTTGGGGGCATATCAATTTTTTTATTATTATTTTGTTTTTGGGTCTACCAAAGTAGAAATTTCATCATTTGTACAATCTTACTTGTAGTTAGGCCGAGTACTCATGGATGATGAACTTCAATATTGGATTTTAACTTTGGTAAGTCCTGTAATAAATATATAAACTTGCAAGAAACGAAGATGTTGGGAAAAATATAAAGATAAAGTAAGAGAATAAAGGCCTATGTACACAAAATAAAATAAAAAAAATTAAAAAATTAAAAAATAAAACTGATGAAGATGAAAAGAAAAGAAGATTTGGAGATGAAGAAATGAATAAAGAAAGAGAATAGAGGAATGTGTACACAAAGAAAAGAAGGTTTAGAGAAAAAGGAAGAAAGAAAGGAATAATCATGTTCTCACAGTTTTGGAAGCGTAGGAATGTTTTATATTTTCTACCGAATCATCCTTTATAAATCATCTTTGTGATGGTTAGAAGGCATGACAGATTTGTATTTTCTTTTACCAAAGAAGAAAAAATGCCACGACAAGCATAAAGTTGTATGACAGGTGCTATTATAAAAATACCAATCAAGAGCTACTAGATAGATAAATCATGCACATGAGCCAACTTACCTTCAATAGAATTTCAAGGATAAGTTAAAGGTCAATTTCCTTGCATTATTTAAAATTAAAGGTTTCAACTTTGAATATATATAGGACAATAACCCTTCTTAATTTTGTGGTCTTCAAGAGGATAAAGGTTTATTAATTAAGTGCCGTGCAAATTCTGATCTTTGAAAAAAATAAAATTAGTACTGCCGACAATCGTAACCCACAAGCATTGAGCCTCACTTGAAAAGCATGGGTCAGATGAGTATAGAATATGCTTTAACATTGTCAAGAAAACCCAACTTACAATAAGAGTCTGATTGAGATCAAATTTTAGCAGGATGTTTCCCCAAAAATCTTTAATTTTTTTTTTAAATTTAAATTTAAATTTTTTTTTAAATGTTTTTAGCCAGGGGTTTGACAATCTTGATTGCACCCAATGGATAATGCGCAAAGCCATCTCTAAAATATTAAAGATTTCTAGGAATTGCATTCGCTTTTGTTTTCCCTTCATTTTCTATGCATGTACTCAGGCATAGCTATGTTGGTTCTAAATCTCTTCCAACCCCGTCCCATACCTTCATTTTGTGGGTTTGATAAGAAATGATAACAGAAGATGATAGGGCACAAAACTAAAGGCTCATTCACTATTATTCCTCAAAATAACTAGCAAGAAAATAATGTGAAGTGTAGAGATAAAGAAAAAGCAAGAGAATAAAGAAGCATGCACATATATTTAAAAAAAAAAAAAAAAAGAAAGATGTGGAGACCTATAGAAAAGGACGCTATCTAATGAAAGATAAATGAAAGATAGGTAGCTAAAGATAATAATAAAACTATCTAACGAAAGATAAATGAATGACAATGATAAGATATAACAAGAATGATTAAATAGCTAAAGCTTTATTCAAGCGTTGAGCTATCGTTGCCGCTTCATAATATTCTTGCCCTTGCGCTTACTTTCTTTGGTCATCGCTGTTAAAAATTAGAAATTTTGGGACCGTAGCAAAGTTTTTTTTTTTTTTTTTTCTTCCATGAAATTAGAAGTTTTATCCTTTATAAACCATCTCTATTATTGTTAGGCCTAGTACTCAAGGATAATGAACTTCAATATTGGTGCTAACTTGGTGAGGCTTGCAATAGATATCTAAGATTGCTAGAAAAGAGGATGTGGAGATTAAAAAAAAAAAAAGGAATAAAGGAGCACGTATAAAAGGAAAAGAAAAGGAGGAAGCAAAAAGAAAGAGATTTAAAGACGAAGAAAATGAGCATGTATGAAAAGAAATAACAGGTTTGTTTGTTACTGTATTTTGGAGTGTTTTTAGTTTTTAACTTGTAAAAGTGTTCTGACGTACCAAAAATTAGAAAAAAAAAATGTATTTTTAATAGTGCTTTGTTTTTAAATTGTTTGTTAATGTTTTTATTTTGAGAAAAGAAAATGACAGACAAAACAAACTTAACCGATGAACCCCCCAAAGGTTTGAAGGCGAAGGAAAAATAAAATTAAGTAGGTTTATTATAACCTGTTTCTCCATACCTTTTTTAGGGACACAACAAATTTTTGTTTTGTCTACAACAGTAGAAATTTCATCTTTTATAAACCATCTAAACTTGCAAGAAACAAAATTGTGGAGAAAAAGAAAAGATAGAGAAAGAGAATAAAGGACTATGTACATAGAGAGAGAAAAATTGATGAAGAAGAAAAGAAAAGAAGATGTGGAGATGAAGAAGCAGACAAATTCAAGAGAATAGAGAAACCTGCACCTATAAAGAAAAGAATGTTTGGAGAGTTAAAAAAAAAAAAGAAAGGAATAATTATGTTCATTATAAATCATGCAATCACATGAGTTTGGGAAGCATAGCAATATTGTTTTATTTCTTCTACCAAATCATCCTTTGTAAACCATCTTTGTGATTTGTATTTTCTCTTACCAAAGGAGAAAAAAAAAAGGTTTGCGTGATCAATTAAGGAGAAAGAAGGCACAACAAGATTGAAGTTGTATAACAGGTACTACACACTATCTCTCCCTCTCTCATTTTTTTCCTTGATAATGGTCTTTTCTATTGCTATTATGTTTGTGGTGATATTAATTAACATGTATTTCAAGGACTTTGTAAAAGCTCAAAAGCTAGCTGTTAATTTTTATAGTACCTGTTATTGGTCCATTCAAGTTTTCCTTTCGGCCATAGATCTACTTAGCAAGAAACCATTTTTGTATAGTTGGAAGTTGTTTCTTCCGAAAGGAAACCAATTAATTAATCAAGAGATATAAGATAGAAAAATAGATTAATCTAGCCAAAATCAAATTTACAAATATAAGCTTTTAAAGACAATTTCCTTGCTAGTTATATGATTAATCCACCCAAAATCAAAAACACTTTAAATATGATAAATCATGGATAATATGATCTTTTGTATATTTATCGATCTCACAATTCTTTATCCTATATGTTTATTAGGAAATCTTTAACAATTTTATGATTTCTGAAAAGGATTCCAAAAATCACCATGATAATCTCCTTTAATGACAACTGTACGTATATAGCCTTACAAAAGGAAAAGGAGATCCTTCTGAAATCACTTCAATAATTGCTTTAGCTTGGTTGGATTCTTAAATCAGTTTGTGGGCGAGTATTACTTGGAACTAATCTTTCCTTAGTCAAATTTACGTAAATGCCTAACCACCCTTTGGGTTTGTTTTGTGCCTCTGCGTGTGTGTGTTAGCAGGGAGTAAGTAAGATGGCGGGTGTCCATTGGCATCACGTGCAGCTCATAGATAAGCTGGAAAGTAGAGACGATTGCTTGCTGCTTCAAAAGTCAGTATTGAGAAGTCGCGACTACAAATGCGGGGAATGCAGTTTTTTGATTCATGAATCATGCCCCGAGCCAACAGATCACAACCGATCACATGATTTGAGAAGTACACACCACTTGATATCCATGAAAGAGGTGGAGAAGAATGGAGATGAGAAGAAAGTAGTAGTTTGCTCATTGTGCGACGAACCGGTATCGTCTCTGTTAATGTTAGGTAACAACGACAACATTAATAATAATGGGCCTACCTTTTATTACAAATGCTGCTTCCCCAACTGCACCTTTCTCATTCATCAACCATGTGCACAATTACCCCACTATAGACCAAAACACCCTCTACACATCACACACGGCTACCTTTTTCTCAAATTGCCAGAAGAGACTCAAAATCGTTGCGGTGCTTGCTTTAAAGTTTTCAGTAAACGCTTCTTTTACGAATGTATTGACTGCGATTATATGCTCGACATTAAATGTGCTTCTCGTTGGCGACTTGGTGCTAGAAAATGTAACCAACACACATTCAACCCCACTCGAAATTTGATCCACTTCACTTGTGAAGCGTGTGGTGTGCAACACAGTGACATCGCGTATCATTGTAACAACTGTCTAATTCTGATTCACTCTAGTTGTGCTAAATTTGTACATAGTGACACCATCAAAATTAGAGGACACGGTCACTCTCTCACTTGCACCTTCTCTTTTAGTCAAGTCAAAAAGCACAAGTGCGAAGTCTGTTGCGAAGAGGTGGATACAAAGTATGGAGCTTACTGTTGTGATGATCAGAAGTGTGACTACATTGCCCACTTACGGTGTGCATATTCGTTTAGGATCATGGGTGAGACTAATGATTTCATTGACTATGCTACTCATTTGGTCGAGGGCAATGCACTAAAAGAGGATGAAAAAGCTGCCCCTCAAGAGATAGAACATTCGAGTCATCCACAACATAAATTAATCATTAAGAATGAAGAGCTCCTGGATGTTAAGAGTTGTGCAGGGTGTATGCAATTTATAGTGTTGCCCCCATTTTATGGCTGTGTGCAGTGCAACTACTCTCTCCATATAAGATGTACTAAACTACCCCAAAAGGTTATGAGAGAATTGCATCACAAACACCCGCTCACCCTACATAATGTAAATTCCAATGTGCAAATGTTCACTTGTTGGGCTTGCAACCGAACTCGAAGTGGCTTCAGCTATAGATGTGTCGAGTGTTCGAATGATGATGGAGTATTTGATGCTCAATGTATTTTAATTCCAGAAGTCTTTCAACATAAAGGTCACCAGCATCACCTCTTCTTAGGTGAATTTAATCAACCAGAGTGCAATGCTTGTGGTCAAAGACCTGGTGACGCTCAGACATTTGATTGCACTACTTGTGGGTTTTGCTTGTGCATTAAATGTGCCACTCTTCCACTAGTAACTAAGCATAGATATGACACACATCTCCTATTTCTTACTTACGACGCTAAAGACGACATCGAAGAATATTATTGTCAAATTTGCGAAAAAGAAATGGATGGAAAACTATGGTTCTATTACTGTAAAAATTGTGATTTCACTGCTCATCCTCAATGTATTCTTGGAAGAACTTGTTTCGATTAGTTACATTTATTTATGTGACAGAGACATGGAGGGAGAACCTTATTGTATATAATTTAATTCAATATACATGAAGGGAGAATCTTTTTTCTTGTGAATGTAAAATATTTTGATATTTGATATTTTGAATGTAAAAATAATGTAAAATGTAAACCCTAAAATATATTTGATATTTTGAATTCTCAATGTCATACACGGCTACATGAGAGGGTGAGAAAAGACAAAAAACAAAAACAAAAATATTTTGATATTCTTCCCTATTCTCTATGTCATGCACGGCTACATGAGAGGCTGAGAAAATAGTCCCCCCCCCAACAAAAAAAAGTGTCTTGCAGTAATAAAACTTATATTGAAATAGGGACGGGACCTAAAAATAAAACTTTGCAAGTCCTATTAATTATAATTTACTCAACTTAACCTCTCCTTGAGTACTCAATCACATGATCATCCACAATACTTGTATTGAAGAATAAAATCTTTTAAGAGTATTTATTTTGGTAACCACTTAACTAAAATTATTAGGCATGAACTTAAACGATCAATTCTAGTAAATTATTTCAAGGAGATATTTATATTTCCTATGAAGAATAAGTTTTCTTACAATACTCAAAATTCAAGGTATGGATCTCAATTGGTAAATCAAAGTGATTATTATTTCGCATATGAGTCTACTATTCCCTCAAGATTAATATTATTTTCAATTAGTAGATATAAGAAATGCATTCAGGTGATGGCAATTTGTAGAACATATTCTTATGGTGGTTCATTTCAATGCATAAACATATATATGAAGTAGAAGAATCACTTTCAATGATCAACACAAACCATTCTATCATATAGTATTGATATGTCATTGTCTTCACCATAAAAATGCTCAATTTTATCATTGACTATCAACTCAAATTTACAAGTTAAAAGGAGCTTGTGATTTAAATCTTTTTACATCAATCATACTCAATGCCCTTGAATCCATCTCATGAATGACAATTTCCCCAACAAAATAAGTCTAAAAAACAGAAGGATTTTTATACAAATAAAATCAAATTCGAAATGATTCATAGGGCACGGACCCTAACATTAATCCTAACAACATCATGCATACTCAAGATCATCCTTATTGGTCACTAAATGTTGTTGAACAAAAAGGAAAAAAAAAATGGATGAGAAAATTAACATATATAATATATTAAGTTGATATTAAAAATATTTAGAATGAAATACAAGTGCTTACAAGATGAAAATGTCCGGCCCCACAAAGGAAGACACATTTGCCTTGACAATGTTAACCAGTTAACAGTATTTTTAAAGGAGACTGTAACGATGTGAGAATAAAAGGGGAGGGTAAGGATAGGTGGCCTAAACAAACTTTTATTTAAGTAAGAACTCAAATTGAATCTCATTAATTTTTTTTTTTAAAAAAACCTAAAATCCAACTTTATATAGACAACAAAGTAGCAAACACAACAATCATCTGTTTTCCGTGTCTTGTTAGATTCTTCAAGGTAATATCTCCTCTTCTAGACATATCTATCTTGAAGAGAAACAATTAGTTAGAAATGCCAAAAATGAGAAGGTGAAATTGGATTTGAGAAACAAGATGGACATCATGGCCTAGGAAGAAAATTAGTATAGAGAAACAACTCACAACTATTTACTCTCGATAGGAACCTGAAGTCCTCCTTGATTAATAGTCTTATAGAGATATTGGAAATCTTCAGCCTAATGGCTTCAAACTCTGCATTGTGCCTCTCTTCATTGGTCAACCACAAAGACAAGCAACGATGGATTAAGTCCTTACCGCAACTCATGGGGGAGCCCCCTTTAAATATCCAGGCCCCCCCAAATCTTATAATCTTTGCTAGATTCGAATCTGAAGACTCCTTGACATAACTCTCTAAAATGTCCTGGATGGCACGACACCAGATTAGTCGAGCTACATTTTGGAAGTCATGAGTAGCCAATACTGGCAGGTTCACACTTCCCAGTTCAGACTCACCATTCCCACCTTTTCCATGATAATCTGATCCTCCCAGCTTCAAAAGACCATAACCATCTGCTAGGTCATTGTATGCTATTGACCAACACAAGTAAACTACCATGTAAGTGCCAAATGTAGAATATAAGCAGAAGATGAGATTACTTGACTTTGAAGGACATAAATTCCCTTCACAATATCAGCATTGTAAATGTTCAACAATAGAATATTATAATCATATTAATATCGTCAAGAGGGCTCTACAGTGCAGAAAGCATACAAGGAGATTGTCATGCATATATAAAAGTAAATGACTCACACAGCGCTATGTGAACGGTACCCGCAATGCTGTATGCACAGTACCATCAAACAGTGTTATAAACAGTATCTTGTACAGTATTTTCTGTTTGAATCTTATGAAAATTTGGTGATCCTAGTTTGAAGATCCGAGTTTTCGAGAAATAATGGGTCTAAATTTTTTGGCTATGCTGGAAATTGTTGGGAATTTCAAAGGAAAAACGTAAATGAGAAAGTTACATATCTGAAGATGGAGAAATAAACCTTTTACATTCTATGGCAATTGATTGCAGTCTCCAAAAAGAAAATTCCACAAACAACAATAAAAATAAAAGATATATATTGCTAGTTTTCCATCACTTCTGTAAACCTCCATCCCATGAAGGCCAGCCTCTTACAGCCTCCTGATAATGGCAACAGGATTTTTCAGTGCCCATGGATGAGCAAGAACAGCCACACCCCCTGTATTAGATATCAATTGTAATTTGTATAGCTTCCTCTGCAAGTGGCTCACTTCCCCTGAAACCATTTATATATATATATATATATATATATATATATATATATATATATATATGATCAATTCTATGTTAACAATATGCATCGAGAGCAGCTTTTAGAGCCTTAGGGATGCCTGACATTGTGTCATGATCTGTCAGAGCAAGAACTTTCACCTGTTATGAGAACATTTAATTAATATATATATCATCAATTCTATGTTAACAATATGCATCGAGAGCAGCTTCTAGAGCCTCAGGGATGCCTGACATTATGTGATGATCTGTCAGAGCAAGAACTTTCACCTGTTATGAGAACATTTATTAATTAAATTGCAATACATCTTATGCTGTAGTTAGTTCAGGTTTTGGCTCATTCGGTTTACATGTATGGAGTTGAAAATGAGTATTTTAGGAAGCAAGTTCTAGAGCATGTCCAGACCACCAGAAGCCGGGTCCGGACACAAAAACCAGAAACAATGTTTTGAAGGAGGGGTCTGGACCGCCAGAAGCAGGGTCCGGACCCCATTTCCAGAAAGCTCATTTTATGAAGCCTGTCCGGACCTCAGATTTGCCCTGTCCGGACATGGCTGCTTTATTTTGTTTTATTTTCTATTTAAACACAATTTTGCTACATTGATACGCACGTATTTTTGGAGAGCAAAATCAGAGAGCTTAGAGAGAGATATTGTTCTAGCTTATTTGAGAAGGGATTAAATACGTGAAGCCAATCGGAGTTCCGGTGAAAGGAAATCTTATAGAAGAATTGTGCCAAATGTTCTGGAAAGGGCTACTGCGGTAGAAGTCAAGTGGGTCGCTTGTCGTGTACAAGAAAGAGTAAATTGCAAAGGTTTTGTAATTCTTCTTGTATTCCTTATTCTTCTTATAGTGGATTGATTTCCTGGGTTTGGCTGCCCTGGAGAGGTTTTACATTTAGAGAGTTCTCTAAATGGTTTCCTCTTCTTAACCAAATATCTATGTTCTTGATTTTCATTACATATCTGTATTTGGTTGATTATTGATTGTTAGGTTAGATCTTATTCCGCTTAATATTTGTGAATCACCTAGACATTTGAATAGGTGTCGTTTTTAGAATTTTCAATTGGTATCAGAGTGGGTTCACTCTGTGAAGGATTTATTTCCTGAGTGTGATCCGAGACTCCATATCAAATGTTTCATACTGTTGCTCCTAATTCTCTTCCCGTCTTTGACGGAACAAATTATACGCTTTGGAAAATTCGTATGAGAGCATATTTTAAATCCATTAATGTTTGGCATATTGTCGAATCTGGATGGACACGTCCAGAAAAAGCAATAGCTGAATGGACAACAGAGGAAAAGAATAATGCTACTGCGAATGACAAAGCTATAAATGCTATTTACATCTCTGTTTCAAATGAGGAATTTTCTAGAATTTCTAGATGTGAAATAGCTAAGGAAGCCTGGGAAACTTTAGAAATCACACATGAAGGAACTAAGGTTGTTAGAACTTCAAAAATTCAAATGTTGGTTTCTCAGTTTGAGGAGATTAGAATGCAGGAATATGAAATTTTTGATGAATTTTATTCAAAGCTTAGTGCCATTAGAAACTCTACCATTAATTTGGGAAAGAAAATGGATGATGCAAAAGTGGTGAAAAAAATCTTAAGATCTTTGCTTGAGAGGTTTATTCCCCAAATTGCTGCTATACAACAGAGCAATGACTTAGATACTATGAGAGTAGAAGAACTTGTTGGTTCCCTTCAGACCTTTGAGCTAATTCTTCCTAAACACAAGAACACCAAAAATATTGCTCTTAAGGCAAAAAATGTTAAGGTTGACTCTTGTGGTTCATCTGATGAGGATTCTGGAAATGAGGAAGAAATTGCTATGTTTGCTAAGAAGTTTAGGAAATTCTTTAGAGCCAAGAAAGGAAATTTTAGAAATAGCAATTCACAATTTTCTGAGAAATCTAGAAATGAGAATGTTGAGAAAGGAAAGTCACCTAGAGGTATCAAGTGTCACGAATGTGGAGGACATGGGCACATTCGTGTTGACTGTGCTAACTTGAGAAAGTCAAATGGCAAGGCATTTAATGTGACTCAAAGTGATGAGTCAGACAAGGACGATGCTGAACAAGGAGTTAATTACTTAGCATTTGGAGTTAGTTATGAGAGTGAGCATGAGAATAGTGAGTGTAATTCTCAAGACAAACAAGGTGTGTCCGATAATGATTCGGAAGAAGAAGATGATTTGCAAAATGCTTATAATAATCTCTTTGTGGAATACACTAAACTGAAAAAGCTGAATAAGCAGCAATTGAAGAAACTCAATGAGGTTAATCTTGAAAATGATCAACTTTCTGTCACCTTAACTGATTCTCTTGCTACTCATAATACTTTGATGTCTGAAAATCAAATGCTAATTGCCAAAGTGAAATCCTTAGAGAATGAACTGAATGAATCAAAGAATCATTTAACAAAATTCTCTAGTGAAAAGCTAAATCAAATGCTACATAATCAGAAACATTCGTTTGATAGAACTGGATTGGGTTTTGATAAATCTGCTATTTTATCTACTAATGTTGCTTCTTCTTCAAAGATGATTTTTGTGAAACCAGTGAACAAAGAAGATAGCTTGGCTGAAAAGAAGGTAATTTCTCCTCAAATTTCCAAAGGTGGAAAAGGTAAGGGAACTCTAACTGATTCCTATATGTCTAGTTCTAAGTCGAGAAGTATGCACATGTTAAGGAACCAACCTTCTCAAAGGTTTATTCC
>NC_081544.1:11995223-12034830 GCF_901000735.1 Corylus avellana | reverse complement strand
TTTTTTTTTTTTTTTTCTTTTCATCTCTGATTTCTCTGTTTCATAGTCCAGAATACACTTCCATCATCGCAGGTATGGTTTCTTTTCTTCTCCTTTTCAAATTTCTTTTGTTCAAATCACATTATTCTTTTTCTAGTTGGTTTCAAATCACAATATGTGACTGGTTGGGTTAAATTGTGCGATTCCGAATTACTTGATTCTTTGATTCCTATTGTGTTTATTTTCTAGTTCGTATTAGTGTTGCACAATACAGAATCTATCATGTATTTGGGAATGGGTTCCTTAGTTTAACATGTGTTGTTCATGACTGAATTGTTCATGCATATCATGTGTTTGATTAAATGTCTCAAAGAGTCTGATATGAAGTCAAATGCCCAACTTCGACTTCACGCTCCAGCTGCGCAGGCGCCTCCACTTGCTCAAGATTCTCCAGCTGCGTCCTCCTCGGGATCATCAGACAAGTCAAGTCAATTAACTAAAATAATTGACTTACTTCAAACTCAAGGCCGAAGCATTGAAGCCATCAACACTTGCCTAACGAATTTGGAGAAAGATGTGAAGTCCATCAAGGAAAGCTTTTGGCAAGAATAATTTTTCCCTCCTGTTTTTGTTTGTTTCAGGCAAGAATAATTTTTTTTGTGTTGTCTGGTTAAAACTTGGTTGTTGGTTTTCTTATTTAAAACTCTAGTTTTTTTTTGCTTCCTTTGTCCTTCCGAGACAAAAAGGGGGAGTTATTTTGATGTGTCATTTTCATGTACTACAATTATTTTTGTTCCCGAATGGCCAAAGGAGGAGTTTGTTAGTTCAGGTTTTGGCTCATTCGGTTTACATGTATGGAGTTGAAAATAAGTATTTTAGGAAGCAAGTTCTAGAGCATGTCCGGACCACCAGAAGCCGGGTCCGGACACAAAAACCAAAAACAATGTTTTGAAGGAGGGGTCCGGACCGCCAGAAGCAGGGTCCGGACCCCATTTCCAGAAACCATCTTGAGAAGGGGAGGTCCGGACCGCCAGAAGCAGGGTCCGGACCCCATTTCCAAAAACGATCTTTTGAAGGAGGGGTCTGGACTGCCAGAAGCAGGGTCTAGACCCCATTTCCAGAAAGCTCATTTTATGAGGCCTGTCCGGACCTCAGATTAGCCCTGTCCGGACATGGCTGCTTTATTTTGTTTTATTTTCTATTTAAACACAATTTTGCTACATTGATACACACGTATTTTTGGAGAGCAAAATCAGAGAGCTTAGAGAGAGATATTGTTCTAGCTTATTTGAGAAGGGATTAAATACGTGAAGCCAATCGGAGTTCTGGTGAAAGGAAATCTTATAGAAGAATTGTGCCAGATGTTCTGGAAAGGGCTACTGCGGTAGAAGTCAAGTGAGTCGCTTGTCGTGTACAAGGAAGAGTAAATTGCAAAGGTTTTGTAATTCTTCTTGTATTCCTTATTCTTCTTATAGTGGATTGATTTCCTGGGTTTGGCTGCCTTGGAGAGGTTTTACATTTAGAGAGTTCTCTAAATGGTTTCCTATTCGTAACCAAATATCTGTGTTCTTGATTTTCATTACATATCTGTATTTGGTTGATTATTGATTGTTAGGTCAGATCTTATTCCACTTAATATTTGTGAATCACCTAGACATTTGAATAGGTGTCGTTTGGAGTCGTTTTTAGAATTTTCACACCTGTTATGAGAACATTTATTAATTAAATTGCCATACATCTTATGCTGTATTCAATAATCAAAATATGAGAATGGCTAAGCAAATGAACTTTTAAGATCAAGAATAACGTACAAAGTTTTGCAAGTAGTTTGGACTTCAATTCCACAAGGGTCCCACTCTATTAACAGATAAATAGCATTATGGCTCCTTCTACCAAATGTCCATCATTAATATATCATAGCCCAATTTAATTCAAGTTTCTTAATTATTTTTAGAATGATATGAAACTAAAGTTCCATTATTTTTTCTTTGTTCCAAGACTGTTAGTAGCTAAGAAGTTAAATTGCATTCAAATGAATTGAAAATTGTCATTTTATCCAAATGACAACCGCTACCACAATAAGGGTGGTTAAATACTCCTCCCAACCCCCAAATAAAAAACAAAAAATTTCCTTATTGCCTTAAATCATTTTGTTTGGTTGGAAGAATAACTTTTTTTTTTATAAGTAATCAAAATATCATTAATGCGAAAAGCGCAATCCAAGAACACAAAAAGTATACAAGAGAAAAACCTAATTAGAATAAGAAAAAAGAGTACGGAAATCATAAAAACTAAGAACCAAAGAAGCTACAAACATATCTGTCCAAACATAAAAAGTAAAGTAAAAAATAAAAAAGAATTAAGCTCCTCTAATTTCCTCTTGCGGTCCTTACCAACAAGCAAACAAGTAAACTACTCGGCTGAACCGGGTTGGAGATCCGAACCTGATGACTCGGTTAGAAACCAGTTTTGGACTGGGTTTGGTGCCTTGGATGGATCCAATTCGGGTTGTAAAACCCAGTTGACTGAACTGGAATGAGACCTGCTTGGTCGAGTTGACGCATCAAATTGCTATATCCGTGGATCTCGGTCTAACCCACTGGATCGGGTCATCCATCTTGGTTGAGTTGACGGATTGGATTGCCAGATCCGTAGATCTGGGTCTAACCCATTAGACCGGGTCGATCGTTTTGGATTGGGTTGAAAGTGCTGACATGGTAGAGGTGTTGTTGGAGGGCCGATGGTGGTGGATCTTCAACAAATCCGTAGATCTGTGCCTCGCAAGCTAGAATCTGAGATTAATTTTCCTAGATGACGCTGCAATGAAGGTGTGGAAGATATTTTGAGCGGATGACCGCTTGGCGGAGCGGACGACAAAAAAAGGGAGATCGACAGAGGGAGCGCCGGAAAACGTCAAAGACGTTTATTGGAGGCCACAGAAAATGGCTTTGATACTATGTTAAATATATTATGAATATATTGTGGAGAGCAGAAGAAAGAGAGAGAGAAGAGAGAATGCAGAAGCATAACAATGGACTACATTGTATTATTCTCTTCTATATTGATTATATTCTGATTACAGAGGCCTCTATATATAGAGAGACTATGAGTGATAAACAAAAAACCCTAGACTAATTAAAGTAGGGAATAAACCCTAATAGGAAAGACAATAAACCTAGAGAATAATATATATTCTAACAAGTATAAAACATGGTGGGATTCGTTGGAACAATAACTAAGGATTGATGATAGACCAGAGGAAGTCATTCAACATTCAAACTGAACCAACAACTACATGCCACCACCACTTGTACTTTCACCAAGCCAAGTTCAAACATATGCTCTTTCAAATTAATTTTGGATATTTGTTGAGCTAAGGCTTGATCAAGCAAAAGCAAGCCAGGTTCAAATGCACTACAAGCTTGGCTTGTTTTAATCTCCTTTCTGCATATGGTTCAGGTGAGAATAGTCTACTTTCCACAGGCTGCAGCAAAAAGAACTCATCAAAGGTGTGAATGTTCTTGGTATCCAGATCTCAGAATATTCTTAAATTTTCTATGACTTGGCAATTTGCTATTTACATCTGCGTTGAGTTTGAATGTATTGGCTCTCAAACTACATGGAAAAGAAGCACAAATCTACGATGACCTCTAACCAAGATGATTATGTACCACCATTTTTTGGTTCATAGGTTTCATATTTAATCCAATATACTAAGATGGTGTGCCTCATAAACCATGTAAACCTGAACTAGTTATATTCATTACTACAATTGATATCATATGAGACAGAGGGTAGTAAGAGCCACAAGGACAAGAGTCTTCAATTTCTGAAAGAATTCTGTTTCCTGGACCAATGCCTCTTATCCAGAGCTTATAGTTTGAGTTTGTCCTGCTTCCATCTCATTAACCAACTGCACTTCTCGGAATCTTAATGAAATCACTTATGCCCCTTCTGAAGTAGCCAACATGAAGATCCAATTGAATGACAATTGACTTCCCATAGAGGAGTGATTCTCCAAAAGGATTGATTTACTTCCTTTTGCCTCATACTCTTTTAAATAATAAATTAACTGAAGTTAGAGCTATCACATTCTTTTTAATAAAACAGAGTTTAGTAGTCAGCTTGGAATGCCTTTATAGTCTTCTTGAAGCTAATTTCTTCCTCACTGACATCAGCAAGCTTGCATTTGGATCATCAAATATTTATTCATTACAGTGGATCCTCAACCTCCTATCTCTTCTAAACCAAGAAAATGAGTTCCTTGCTATGATCCTCAACCTCTAATCTCTTATAGCATGATATGACCAAAAAAGGTGCTCCCCACGATATAGAAGACTTAATTGTTCCTTTTATAACCATATACACCCATTTTCATTATTTCTTTTTTCAACACAAAGCCTGATAGAAAAGTGCATGAACAATTCCCTGGTGGGTCCTGGTTTCAATATGACAGGATAATTTTCAACTGAACAAAGTATATAATTATTATGAGGGGACATCACCACAAGTATGAGCTTCTTATTCTCCATGTATTTCCACTATATGTCTGTTATTCTCTTCTCCCAATTCTTCTTACCCTCATCTATTCAACAACACCTTAACTATTGGAAACAGATGATTGGACTATTTATATACAGATTGAAAAGGATGAAAATATATGTTAACAATTACTAACGAGCCCTAATACCAACAAAACGAATTACCAGGAAATGGTGATCAAAGTGGTGCCAAAATGAGGTTTCCAAACTCAAACAACGGGTATAGAGCAGCAGTGATTCAAATCAATTATAGTTAAATTTATGAGTTTTCCTCGAATCAGACCCAATGCCTTTAAATTCCCCAACACCATATTTTCTCTTCTGAAAGAAACAAAATAAATAACAAACATACAACACTACTAGAGACCTGCAAGATAAGTATCTCCAACTATTGTCAAGAATGAATATCAAGCAGGAATTATCCTTTTTTTTTTTTTTTTTAGAAAAAGGGGAATAATATTAAATGAAAGACATGACTTCAACACTATGGTTGGTTCCACGGGGGGAGGGATGGGAATTGAAAGTGAGGCAAGGAAAGGGAAGGGAAAGTTAACTTCCCTTGATGTGTTTGGTTGTCTAGGACAAATGGCAGGCTCCATAGCATTAGAATTACACTCTTCCACTCTTCTTTCTCTCCATTATCTCCCAACTTAGGATGATAACAAAATGGTATCCATTTTATCAATTATCTCCAACATATCCTTTTCAACCAAATCAGACAAGGCATGGCCTCTTCCAAGTCCCTTTCACTCACACCCTCTCATTTCCCTACCTCTTCCTTCCAACCAAATATGAACTAAAAGTTTGCTCTCTCTCTCTCTCTCTCTCTTTTTTTTTTTTTTTTTCGTGTTCTTTTTCATTCTCATTTTTTAAAAGAGACAAAAAAGAGGCAACATAGATATAGACTTTGACATTTCAATTTTCTGTAGGCAGGATTAGACTTTTTGAAAGCGCATTTTGAGTGCATATTATTGGAGCACCACATACATAAAGTTGTCACAACATGCATATATGGGTACTTTGTTCCTGTAAGAACCTGTAGAACCATCAGTCTGCCACATAAAGTGTCTTAAAACCAATTACTAATAAGAAAGCTAACCTTTAACAGTAGATGAATGAGCAAGGAAGCAGCTAAATAGGTCACCCTTCTTCTTAAAGTCAACACCAACTCAAGAAGATTCTCCAAGGCTTTCCAATCAAAGCTTTGACTTCCGACACTAAGAATATTCAGGAATTATCTCATGTCAGTCACTGTTGCCCTTCCTTGACTCTTTCTTCTGCTTTGCCTTTGATGGGCAATCTCATCCTCTGTTTTCTTGCTTTCCTCCTACTGTCTTTAATTAATTCATCCCATGTAACACATAAATCACTCACCCAAATGATGAAAAATCAGTAAAATCACATCATACCTTCATCAATTGAAAAGCTATAATTTGCCATTTTTATACAACTAAAAACCACAAATATATAATCAGTAAGAATGACAGTTTCATCCAATACTTCAACCCACAAATACAGTCTCTATTTTTCTCACGATGAAAAGAAATCAATAAAAACAAGTATGAACAATTGCCCAGAAATTGAATGGACATATATTCTTACATCTTTGATGATGGTTGAGGAACGAACAATTCTGATAAGAAAGGATTTGCAACTCTATGTGCTGTATTTATTAGAGCATCATCGTATTGCCCAGACAACAGCTATACTTATTTACCTAATACAAAATGCAGCCTAAATGAGAATATTGTACAGAAACTAATTCATTATTTACAAAATTATGATACTCAAAAGAGAGTAAATCAACTCCCTAAAAAGCAAAACAGATTGCTGGCACGTCATTCAAAAACAATAAAAAATAGGAAAAAGCAAAACCCGTTTCTTATATTCATTTAAAATTTAAAATAACATGAACGATTTCAAACAAACAGCTTCTTGTGGTTGAGATGCTCGAACAAGAGTGATTTTTCTTTATTTATTTATTTATTTTTTTGGGTGAAAGATGATTTGATCATGGCGCTGCTGGTCTTCAACGTTGGCAGAAGGGTTTTGAATCTCTGTTTCGGTTTGGGATTTCAGGGGCAGAGGCTGAGCATAGGAAGTGGGAGAGAGGGAATGATTTTATATTGTGATATATATTTAATATTTGGACTGAATGCAACAACATACAATCAGTATCTGAAAAGTTAATGATGATTGTAGATTTTGGGCTGCTGTAACAACGTACACATTGTATCTAAATCAATGTCGATGGATTTTTTTTTATAAAATCATAATTTTCTTAACTCATTTAAGGAATGGTGTTGTTTTATTAGAGTATTGAATATATGTTATAAAAAGCAACGGATTTTACATTGTTGATAGTCGTTCGTAATCTGAATCATATATAAAATGAAAGCAATGTCGTTTTGTGCAGTATTATGTGAAAGAGCGTTTTAGGAGTGCCGAATCGGGTCACTTTTTTCAATCTCTTCATGGAGTTTTCTTCTTTTATGACATTTCTCCAGTTAAAGTTGGTATCTTTGCTCACAACTAACAGGCTATTTGAAAGTCTGATTTTGGAGGCTATCTGAAAGCATTGTGAATTTGATGCATATGTCCAGTGAAGAAAACCCAACTTACAATATCTAAATGTTGCTTGAAACAATAAGAGGTCTGTAGAGATCAAATTTTAGTAGGGTGTTTCCACAAAAATCTTTCTTTTTTGTTTATGTTTATAGCCAGGGGTTTGATAATCTTGATTGCACCTAGTTTTTAATGTGCAAAGCCTAATCTGTTTGTGTTGGCTTTCAATTTCTCCCAACCCCTTCCCAACCCTTCAATCTGTGGGTTTGATAAGAAACTTCTTAACATCATCATTATGAGTCGGGCAATTTTGATGATAACAGAAGATGACAATGCACTGAACTAAAGACTCAAAGTTTGGTTTGGAAGTCAGATGTGGAGACCAAGAAAATGACAAAGCAAGAAAATAAATCAGGGAAAGAAGGTTTGGAGAAAAAGGAAAAAAATAAAGGAATAATTGTGTTACATGCTCAATTTCTCAAGTGTGTAATGGGATAAATTTGGAATTAGAAACTCTTTCAAAAAATAATTTGGTAATAAACTTCTTGGTACCTTTATTCATTGACTCCATGTCTTTAAATAAACCAGCTTTTACAATAGTTCCCCAGCTCATTGGCATAGGTTGATTAGTGATATGTAGCTAAATATATTAACCTACTTAATTATAAAAGGTTAATGAGTGATAACGATAAAAGAAAACAAGCATGACTAAATACCTAATGCTTCTTTCGAACGTTGAGCTGTTGTTGCCTCCTCATAATATTCTCGCCCCTTCACTTATTTCCTTTGGCCATCTGTAACGTTATGTTCATTATAATCCATTTTTATCGTATATAGTTTTGAGAGTGTAGAGAAGTTTTTTTTTTTTGGTCCACGAAAGTAGAAATTTTATCCTTTATAAACCATCCCTATGATAATTAGGCCTAGTACTCAAGGATGATAAACTTTCACATTGATGGTAACTTGGTGAGGCTTCCGATAGATATCTAAGTTTGTAAGAAAAGGTGTGGAGATTAATAAAAAGATAAAGCAAGAGAATAAATAAGTATGTAAAAATAATTTTAAAAAAAGAAGGAAGAAGAAAGGAAATGAAGATGAAGAGAAGAAGAAAAGAACAAAGCAAGAGAATAAAGGAGCATGTACGAAATGAAATTATGGCACTGTTTGTTAATGTGTTTTTGGAGTGTGTTTTTTTGTTTTTTGTTTAAAAAAGTGTTTTGATGCGACATTAAGGTGAACCTTTTTTTTTTTTTTTTTTGGGGTATTTAGGTTGTTTCTTAATGTTTTTTGTTTTTAAAAGAGAAAACAATAATTTTAACAAACAAAGTCAAAGGTTTGGAGACAAAGGAAAAAAAAGAGAGAAAAAAATAGGTTCATTGTAACCCCTTTTTTTCATCGTTTTAGGGGCATATCAAATTTTTGTTTTGTCTACCAAAGTAGAAATTTCATCATTTGTAAACCATCTTACTGATAGTTAGGCCGAATACTCATGGATGGTGAACTTCAATATTGGATTTTAACTTTGGTCAGAGCTGTAATAAATATATGAACTTGCAAGAAACGAAGTTGTGGGAAAAAAGATAAAGATGAAGTAAGAGAATAAAGGCCATACACAAAATAAGAAAAAAAATGATGAAGAGGAAAAGAAAAGAAGATTTGGAGATGAAGAAAGGAACAAAGAATAATAGAGGAACATGTACACAAAGAAAAGAATGTTTAGAGAAAAAAGAAGGAAGAAAGGAATGATTATGTTCATTATCAATCACAGTTTTGGAAGTGTAGGAATGTTCTATATTTTCTACCAAATCATCCTTTGTAAACCATCTTTGTGATAGTTAGAAGGCACGGCATTAGAAAAAAGGCCACAACAAGCTTGAAGTTGTATAACAAGTGCTATTAAAAAAAAAAAAAAGATCAATCAAAAGCTACAAGGTAGGTAAATCATGCACATGAGCCAACTTATGTACAATAGAATTTCAAGGATAAGTTAAAAGTCAATTTCCTTGCATTATTTAAAATGATAAAAAGATGGTCCCTAACATTTTTAGGAAAATAACTCTTCTTTATGTTTTGGTCTTCAAGAGGATAAAGGTTTGTTAATTAAGTGTCGTGCAAATTCTGACCTTTGAAAAAAGAAAATTAGTGCTTATAATCGTAACCCGCACGCATTGAGCCCCACTTCGAAAGCATGGGTCAAATGAGTATAGAATATGCTTTAACATTGCCCTTGCGATCACTTTCTTTGGCCGTCACTATTAAAAATTAGAAATTTTGGGTGTGCAACAAAGTTTTTTTTTTTGGTCCATGAAATTAAAAGTTTTATCCTTTATAAACCATCTCTATGATAGTTAGGCCAACTACTCAAGGATGATGAACTTCAATATTGGTGTTAACTTGGTGAGGCTTGCAATAGATATCTAAGACTGCTAGAAAAGAGGATGTGGAGATTAAAAAAAAAAGGAATAAAGGAGCACATATAACAAGAAAAGAAAAGGAGGAAGCAAAAAGGATTTAGAGACGAAGAAACTAATAAAGTAAGAGAATAAATGAGTATCTACGACAAGAAATAACAACATTGTTTATTAATGTGTTTTGGAGAGTTTTTTGTTTTGAACTTGTAAAAGTGTTTTGACGTAAAATAAATTAGAAAACTATTTTTTGTATTTCTAATAGTGCTTTGTGTTTAAATTGTTAATTAATTTTTTATTTTAAGAAAGGAAAACAAAAAGACAAAAAAAAAAAAAAAATCTAACTAATGAACCTGAAGGTTTGAATATAAAGGAAAAATAAAAAATTAGTAGCTAGGTTCATTATAACTCGTTTCTTTCATACTTTTTGGTGCATAGCAATTTTTTTTTCTTGTCTACAACAGTGGAAATTTCATCTCTTGTAAACCATCTAAACTTGCAAGAAACGAAGTGGAGAAAAAGAAAAAGATACAGTAAGAGAATAAAGTACTATATATATATACATAGAGAGAGAAAAAAAAAATGATGAAGAAGAAAAGAAAAGAACATTTGGAGATGAAGAAAATGACAAATTCAAGAGAATAGAGGAACGTGCAACTAAAGAAAAGAATGTTTGGAGAGTAGTAAAAAAGAAAGGAATAATTATGTTCATTATAAATCATGCCAATCACAGTTTTGGAAGCATACAAATATTGTTTTATTTCTTTTACCAAATCATCCTTTGTAAACCATCTTTGTGATTTGTATTTTCTCTTACGTACCGGAGGAGAAAAAAAAAAAGAAGGTTTGTGTGATCATTTAAGCAGAAAGAAGGCATAACAAGCTTGAAGTTGTATCATAGGTGATACACACTCTCTCTCCCCCTCTCTCATTTCTTTCATCGGTTATGCTCTTTTCTTTTGCTATTATATATGTTTGTAGTGATATTTGACATGTGTTTCAAAGATTTTGTAAAAGCTCAAAAGTCGTTAATTTTTATAGTACCAGTTATTTCAAGTTTTCCTTTCAGGCATAGATCTATACAGCAAGAAACCATGTTTGAAAAGTTGGAAGTTGTTTCTTCCGAAAGGAAACCAATCAAGAGCTATAAGATAGAAAAATAGATTAATCCAGCCAAAATCAAATTTACAAGGATAAGCTAATTAAAGACAATTTCCTTGTTAGTTATATGATTAATCCATCCAAAATCAAATATTTTAAATATGATTAATCATGGATAATATGATATTTTTGAATATATATATCATCTATCTCACAATTCTTTATCCTACATCTTTATTAGGAAATCTTAAAGGATTCGAAAAATAACCATGATAATCTCCTTTAATGACAACCGTATATCATCTTACAAAAGGAAATGGAGGAGATCCTTTTGAAATCACTTCAATAATTGCAGTAGCTTGGATTCCATCTTAAATCAGTTTGTGGGCGAGGTATTACGTAAATTTACGTAAATGGCATCTTAATTTTTCGGCCTTCAAGAGGATATATACAAAAAAAAAAAAAAAAATAGTGCATCCACAAATTATATATTAATCTAATTTGACTTCATTCATGAAGAGTGAAGACCCAACAAAATCATCATCCTATCACAATATATATCTGAATGCTAACCCTACCCTTTGGGTTTTGTGAAGAGAGTAAGATGGCGTGCAGGAGATGGCATCACTTGCAACTCATAGATAAGCTGAAAAGTAGTAAATATGGTTGCTGGCTGTGCGAAAAGTCAGTATTGGGAAGTTGCGGTTACAAATGCAGAAAATGTAGTTTTTTGCTTCATGAATCATGTCCCGAGCCAACAGATCACATCAAATCACATGATTTGAGCCGTAGACATCACTTGATACCCATGAAAGAGGTGGAGAAGAATGGAGTAGTTTGCTCATTGTGCGAGGAACCGGTTTCGCGTTTGTTAGGTAATGAGCCTACCTTTTATTACAAATGCTCCATCCCCAACTGCACCCTCCTCCTTCATGACCCATGCGCAAAATTACCTTACAACACAACACACCCTCTACACTTCTCAGACCACAACCTTCATCTCTATCCTCCACAAGACATTCACATTTTTTGCAATGGTTGTGGTAAAATTTTAATTGAATGCTTCTTTTACTATTGTGGAAACTGTATGTATGTGTTAGGTGTGACTTGCCACCCATCACACGTGGGCCCCACTAGTTCTTTACTCCGGTTTAGGAGACTTTTGTCCAAGTTTGTTTTGGAGTCCTTCTCCTATGTGTAATTGAACTCCTTGTTTGACTTATAGTAGAAGTCATAGACCAACATGTAAAAGGAGAGTTAAGCTTCTATATAAGGAACAAAGCACAAGGTGAATGTGTGTGTGCCAAAAACGTGAAGCACCAAAGGGAGGAAAAAAGAGAGAATTTGAGAGAAGGAGGTACAAGGGCAGCAACGGTGTTTTCTTCTTGGTGGTTTTTGGAGGAGCCAAAAACAAGTGATTAGAAGAAAAAGGGTGATGCAGAGTGAGAGAAGAAAATAGAGATCAGCCGCCATCTGTTCCAGCAAAAGAAGAGTTTGTACATCTGTCTTTTGTATTCTATTTTGGGAATAATCTTTCTTGTGTGATAGTGAGATTTGGGTGTATTGGGGCTTTGGGATCTGAGTGCTTTAATTTTCTCTCTACTATTTTTGTACTCCATCTTTTGATAGTGATTTTCTCCGGGTCGTCTCCGCCAGTGGATGTAGGCTTGTTAAGCCGAACCACTTAAATCTTTGTGTCGTGTGTGATTGCTTATCTTTGTTATTCCGCATTCTTCTTGTTTTTCGCATCTCACAGGTCTTGGGAAATAGGATTAATTTCCTAACAACTGGTATCAAAGCTTTTGGTTCGAGTGGGAGCAATGGCAGGTGAAGAAGGAAAGATGGGAATCGAGAAATTCGACGGCAAAGATTTTGGGTATTGGAAGGTACAAATTGAAGATATTCTTTATGGGAAGGATCTTCATCAACCTCTTTTGGAAGAACAACCCGATGACATGTATGATAGCGAGTGGGCTCTGCTTGATCGTAAAGCCCTAGCAGTTATCAGGTTATCTTTGTCAAAATCAGTTGCACATAACTTTGTAAAGGAGAAGACCACAACAGGTCTAATGAAGGCTTTGTCAAGCATGTATGAGAAGCCTTCGGCTAACAACAAGGTGCATCTGATGAAGAAATTGTTCAACCTAAAGATGGCAGAAGGAGCTTCGGTGGCACATCATCTCAATGAGTTCAACACCATCATAAATCAATTATCCTCGGTGAAAATTAATTTTGATGATGAGGTTCGCGCGTTGATCGTCTTGGCATCTTTGCCCAATAGCTGGGAAGCAGTGAGGATGGCTGTTAATAACTTTGTAGGAAAGAGTAAACTAAGCTATGAAGAATTCAGGGATTTGATTCTCAGTGAAGAGGTTCGCAGAAAAGATGCGGGTGAAACCTCTTGTTCTGGTGCTGCTTTAAACCTCGAGACTCGGGGCAGAGGACAAGACAGAAACTCTGGTCAAGACAAATCAAATTCCAGAAAAAGGAGAAGCAAATCTAGATTCAGACAACAACCTGGGTGTTGGAACTGTGGCAAGATTGGTCACTACAAGAAGAATTGCAGGGAACTGCGGAAGGAGACTGAGAACGATTATGCAAAAGTAGTGACAGAAGAAGTATATGATGCCCTATTTCTTTCTGTTGACAGTCCCCTCGATTCTTGGGTCTTAGACTCAGGAGTATCTTTTCATACGATAGCGATCCGTGAAATTCTCAAGAACTATGTTGGTGGAGATTTCGGGAAGGTGTATTTGGCTGAAGGAACGGCGTTGGATGTTGTGGGCCTAGGCGATGTTCGCATTAGAGTTCACAGTGACTCGGTATGGAAGCTGCAGAAGGTCAGGCATGTTCCGGAGCTGAAAAAGAATCTGATTTCAGTGGGACAGCTTAATGAGGAAGGGCATTCAATTCATTTCCATGGTGGAAAGTGGAAGGTCAGCAAGAGAGCTAGGATTTTGGCTCGTGGTCATAAGACGGGTACTCTCTATATGACCATGAACAGCAAGGGTACAGATGATGTTGTAGATACGACTGCTGACTCAAAACTATGGCACCTAAGGCTTGGGCACATGAGCGAGAAAGAGATGAAGATACTTATGTCAAAAGGGAAACTACCGGGGTTGAAGTCAGTTGATTCTGATTTGTGTGAAGGCTGCATCCTAGGGAAGCAGAAGAAGGTGAGTTTCGCAGAAGTTGGCAAAGCACCTAAGCTTGGAAAGCTGGAGCTGGTACACACGGATTTGTGGGGTCCGCACCAGTGGCATCTCTTGGAGGCTCGCGGTATTACATCACATTTATTGATGACTCAAGCAGGAAGGTATGGGTTTATTTCTTGAAAAGTAAATCTGATGTATTTGAGACTTTTAAGAAATGGAAGGCCATGGTTGAGACTGAAACGGGCTTGAAGCTCAAGTGTTTGAGATCAGACAATGGAGGAGAATACGAAGACAGAGGGTTTAAACAGTTTTGCGCAATGAATGGGATTAGAATGGAGAAAACTATCTCGGGAATGCCACAACAGAATGGCGTGGCTGAGTGCATGAACAAGAGTCTCAATGAGCATACCAGGAGTATGAGATTGCATGCTGGGTTACCAAAGACTTTCTGGGCTGATGCAGTGAGCACTACTGCATATCTCATAAATAGGGGGTCTTCCGTTCCCCTAAGCCATAGACTACCGGAAGAAGTTTGGAGTGGAAAAGAGGTAAATCTTTCACATCTGAAAGTTTTTGGTTGTGCTTCGTATGTCCATGTTGAGTCTGATGCTATAAGTAAACTAGATGGTAAATCTAGTAAGTGTTTCTTCATTGGATATGGAGATGAGGCCTTCGGTTATCAATTTTGGGATGATCAAAATCGGAAGATCATTAGAAGTCGGAATGTGACTTTTAATGAGTGTGCTATGTACAAGGATGGGTCAAGTGCAGAATCTAAAGTTACAAAGCAAGAACCGAAGAAGTCTGGGTTTGTTAACTTAGATGAGCTTTCTGAAAGTACAGTTCATAAAGAGAAACAATTCATGGAGGTGGAGCTTGATAAACAGTGTTCACTCACGGATGAATGTGATGACAGAAAATCTTCAAGAAACTTATAGCACCGAGAAGAGTCTTATTCTTTAGCAAGAGGCAAAGAGAAACGTGATCGAAAAGCAACAAAGAGGTATGGCTTTGAGGATATGGTTTCTTTTGCTCTAGCAGCTAGTAGTGGAGATCCATCGTCTGTTCAGAATGGTATGCTGAAAGAGGTAGAGTCACTACGGAATGGTAAAGCTTGGGAATCGGCAGAATTACCCAAGAGAAAGAAGGCTAAAGGGTGCAGATGGGTCTACAGGAAGAAAGAGTCATCAGAGAAAGCTGTATGGTCGACGGGGCTGATAGGGAGGCATGGTGTAATGTCTAAACCAAGTCCTATGCTCAAGTTCAAGAGGCGTTTGGACTTGAGGGACACTTGTAGAGTGTGATTGCCCTTGGGGGCTGAGGCGGAAACATCTGGAGGAGACACCTTTTGGTAGACTTGATGGGATTCAAGTCAAGATGGAGATTGTTAGGTGTGACTTGTGAAAATTCTAAAACGACTCCAAACGACACCTATTCAAATGTCTAGGTAATTCACAAATATTAAGCAGAATAAGATCTGACCTAATAATCAATAATCAACCAAATACAGATATGTAATGAAAATCAAGAACACAGATATTTGGTTACGAAGAGGAAACCATTTAGAGAACTCTCTAAATGTAAAACCTCTCCGGGGCAGCTAAACCCAGGAAATCAATCCACTATAAGAAGAATAAGGAATACAAGAAGAATTACAAAACCCTTGCAATTTACTCTTCCTTGTACACGACAAGCGACCCACTTGACTTCTACCGCAGTAACCCTTTCCAGAACATCTGGCACAATTCTTCTATAAAATTTCCTTTCACCGGAACTCCGATTGGCTTCACGTATTTAATATTTTCTCAAATAAAACTAGAACAATATCTCTTTCTAAGCTCTCTAATTTTGCTCTCAAAATACGTACAAATAAATGGCAAATTAGTTTGCTTAAATAGAAAATAAAACATAACAAAGCTGCCGTGTCCGGACATGGCTAATCTGGGGTCCGGACATGGCTAGGGTTACATATACGTAAGCTAGTGATGTCTGGACCTCCAAATCTTGTGTCCGGACATCTCTAGAAAAATAACGCTTTTTGGAAGTGAGGTCCGGACCCAGCTTCTGGCGGTCCGGACCTCTCCTTCAAAATCCAGTTTTCTGGAAATCAGGTCTGGACCTAGCTTCTGGTGGTCCGGACCTGCTCTGTAAAAGGCAGCTTCTGGAAATCAGGTCCGGACCCAGCTTCTGGCGGTCCGGACATGCCCTTCAACAGGTATTCTCTGGAAATTGGGTTCGGACCTAGCTTCTGGGGGTCAGGACCTGCCTTCTAGAATCTGTTTTCTGGACATGTTAAGATGCTTCATTTTCACCAACTTTACACGCAAACCGAATGAGCCAAAACATAACCTAACAACTTGCCACCCATCACACGTGGGCCCCACTAGTTCTCTACTCCTTTTGGGTTATGAGACTTTTGTCCAAGTTTGTTTTGGAGTCCTTCTCCTATGTGTAATTGAACTCCTTGTTTGACTTATAGTAGAAGTCCTAGACCAACATGTAAAAGGAGAGTTAAGCTTCTATATAAGGAACAAAGCACAAGGTGAATGTGTGTGTGCCAAAAATGTGAAGCACCAAAGGGAGGAAAAAAGAGAGAATTTGAGAGAAGGAGGTACAAGGGCAGCAACGGTGTTTTCTTCTTGGTGGTTTTTGGAGGAGCCAAAAACAAGTGATTAGAAGAAAAAGGGTGCTGCAAAGTGAGAGAAGAAAATAGAGATCAGTCGCCATCTGTTCCAGCAAAAGAAGAGTTTGTACATCTGTTTTTGTATTCTATTTTAGGAATAATCTTTCTTGTGTGATAGTGAGATTTGGGTGTATTGGGGCTTTGGGATTTGAGTGATTTAATTTTCTCTCAACTATTTTTGTACTCCATCTTTTGATAGTGATTTTCTCCGGGTCGTCTCCGCCAATGGATGTAGGCTTGTTAACCCGAACCACTTAAATCTTTGTGTCGTGTGTGATTGCTTATCTTTTTTATTCCGCATTCTTCTTGTTTTTCGCATCTCACGGGTTCTTGGGAAATAGGATTAATTTGCTAACAGTATGCGCTCGACATGAAATGTTCTTCTCATTGGCAAAATATTAGTGCTGAATAATGTAACTCACATGCATTCAGCTCCATCCGGGATCTGATAGAGTTCACCTGCAAAGCGTGTGGTGTGAAACTCACTGACATTACCTGCCATTGTAGCAACTGTCGAATTCTGATTCATTCTAACTGTGTTAAATATTTTGTCACCATCAAAATTCAAGGACATGCTCACTCCCTCACTTGTACCTTCTCTCTTAGTCAAGGCAAAAAGCACAAGTGTGAAGTTTGTTATGAAGAGGTGGATACAAAGTATGCATCTTACTGTTGTGATGATTAGAAGTGTGACTACATTGCTCACTTACGGTGTGCATATTGGATTAGGAAGGAGAGTGACGCCAATGATTTTGTTGGCTATGCTACTCATTTGGTCGAGGGCCACGATCTAAAAGATGATGAAAAAGCTGCCCCTCAGGAGATCAAACATTCGAGTCATCCACAACATAAATTGATCCTTAAAAATGAAGAGTTCTTGGATGTCAAGCGTTGTGAGGGGTGCATGCAATTTATAGTGTTGTCCTCGTTTTACAACTGTGTGCAGTGCAACTACTCTCTCCATATAAGATGTACTAAATTATCCCAAAAGGTTATGAGAACACCTACTCACCCTATATAATGTAGATTCCAGTGTGGAATCGTTCAATTGTTGGGTTTGCGATCGAACTCAAATTGGTTTCAGCTACAGATGTGTCGAGTGTTCGGATGATGATGGAATATTTGATGCTCAATGTATTTTAATTCCAAAAGTCTTCAAACATAAAGGTCACCAGCACTGCCTCTTCCTTTGTAAATTTATCAACCAGAGTGCAATGCTTGTGGTCAAAGACCCGAAAGCGCTCGGACATTTGATTACACTACTTGTGGGTTCTGCTTGTGCATTAAATGTGCTACTCTTCCACTCGTAACTAGGCATAGATATGACACACATCTCTTATATCTCACTTACACTGCTGAAGACGACATCGAAGAATATTATTGTCAAATTTGCGAAGAAGAAATGAATGAAAAGCTTTGGTACTATTCCTATAAAAATTGTGACTTTGCTACTCATCTTCAATGTATTCTTAGAAGAACTTGTTTCAATTAGTTACATTTGTTTGTGTGACAGCGACATGGAGGGAGAATCTTATTGTATATAATTTAATTCAATAAACATTCATTATGACTAAAACTCATCCTAATAAAGATATTCTACTCATTGTCTTCAAGCATCAAAGCATAGTTCAAAGATCAAAACTTTAAAGTTCAAAAAATATTTTGATCTTATTTCCCATTCTCTATGTCATGCACCGCTACAAGAGAAAGTGGAATCTCTTTATTTTCTCTTCTTCTCGTTTAGAATGAGAAAATATAATAAAAAACAAATTAATAATTTGTCTTACAAAAGCATGACCGACCACCCGTTTAGTGGGGATTATACAGAGATAGAGAAGGAAAGTAAAAGAGAAATAAAAGTTAGCTCCAATAAGTCTTGAGTTTCACGTTATCATTTACTCAACTGTAAATTAAAAATTGTAGTACAGGTTTTATTTAATAACAAAAGAGCTCTTTATCCTACTAATGTCTACAAATAAATCTCTACATATGATATTCAAAATTGAATAAGGTATTTTAATTTTATAGTCACCTTATCCAATCTAAATCCTTTATCTTTGAGTACTCAATCACATGATCATCCACAATACTTTTATTAAATAATAAACTCTTTTGAGAGTATTAATTTGAATAACCACTTTACTAAAATTATTAGGCATGGACTTAGACTAGCAATTCTATTAAATTATCTCAAGGAGAAACTTATATTTCATATTAAGACTATGGATGCCATATTGAGAATCAGCGTTCTTACAATACTCAATGCAACCACCAAAAATACAAAGGTATGGGTCATTATGGATCTCACTTGTTGGTAAATCAAAGTGATTATTATTCCATATCTGAGTCCACTATTCCCTCAAGACTAATAGTATTTTCAATTAGTAAATATGAAAAATACATCAACAATATTTTCAATTACGTGATAATAATTTGTAGAACACATTATGATGGCGGTTCAGTTCAATGCATCAACATATAAACTAGAAGTCTCATTTTCAATAATCAAGACAAACCATTCTACCATATAGTATTGATATGTTTATATAGCCTTCATGATAAAAATGCTCAAGTTACAAGGAGCTTGTGATTTAAATCTTTTTACATTAATCACATTCAATGCCCCTGAATCCATCTCATGAATCACAATTTCCCCAACAAAATAAATCTGAAAAAAAAGGAGTTTTATTCAAATAAAATGAAATTTAAATTGATTTTTAGGGCACCAACCCTAATATTAATCCTAACATGAACTTTATCATGCATACTCAAGATCATCCTTATTGGCCACTAAATGTTGTTGAACTAGCTAGCCAGCACTATTAAAAAAATGGGGAAAAAAAATGGATGAGAAAATTAACATATATAATATATTAAGTTGAGATTAAAAATATTTAGAATGAATGACTAGTGCCTACAAGATGAAAATGATAACAACAAGATTCAAAGAAATAAGATAACCACACTATCACTTATAATTGCAAAATAAGTTGTCAAATGTTCATAATTGGAAGTGGATAACCAACTAGAAAGAAAATGTTTGTTTACTGGTCACATGAGTATAAGTCAAAAATATTAATTTCTATCTCTCTCTAGTTTTGGTTTTACTTTATAGTCTTTTGGTTTCAAGTGTATAATTTTATTTAACCAAAAATTAAACTAAAAATAATAAATAAATAAAGCACGCATCTGGCAGTTTTGGGTTGGCAAATTTGAAAGAAAGAAGCAACAAAAACTGAAGCGATATGACAATAAAAGGGGAGGGTAAGAATAGTTGACCTAAATAAGCTTTTATTTAAGTTAGAGCTCAAATTGAATCTCATTAATTAAAAAAAAAAAAAAAACTAAAATCCAACATTATATCGAAAACAAAGTAGCAAACTAGATAATCATGTGTTCTCCACATCTTGTTACATCTTTCAATGTCTAACATCTCCATTTCTTGGCATATCTATCTTGAAGAAAAACAATTAGTTAAATCCGACAGTAGAAATGCCAAAAATGAAAAGGTGAAAATAAATTTGATAATCTTGAGTTAGCTCAACAAGATGTTATTGCTTCCTTTGGGAGGGAAGATTGTTTACTAAAGGAAAGGGAGTGCCTTCATACTTATGTTTCCTTAACAAAAGTTGAAGAGGTTTTTTTGAAGCAAACATCTAGGAATCAATGGCTGCAGTTAGGTGATCAAAATAACAGTTTTTTTCATCGTTCCCTCAAAGTGCAGCATGCCAAGAATACCATTACTCACTTTTGGGATGAGCAAGGTAATAGAGTGGAAGATGTGGAACAAATTAAACAGGTAGCTAAGACTTTCTATAAGAATTTGCTGGGGACTGATCAGATGTTGTTTACTGAGACTAAGGCAGCTCGTATAAGGCAGCTGATTCCTGCTGATAAGGTAGGTTTGTTAGAGAGAGAAGTTACAGAAGAAGAGATTAGAGTAACTTTATTCCATATGAAAGCAAACAAGGCCCCTGGCCTGATGGGTTTTCTGCAAACTTTTTTAAGGCTGCTTGGCCTGTTCTTGGGAAAGAAGTGGTGGCCGCAATCAAAGGATTCTTCATTTCTGGTTTATTGTTCAAAGAAGTTAATGCCACTATTCTTACTTTGGTCCCTAAGAAGATTAACCCTTATGCTATGGGAGAGTTTAGGCCTATAGCTTGTTGCAATGTCATCTACAAGTGCATCACTAAGATCATTGCTAACAGGATGTTGCCCCTGCTGGGAGATTTGGTGAGTATGAATCAGTCAGCTTTTATTCCTAATAGAAGCATCTTTGAAAATGTCCTTCTTGCTCAAGAAATTGTTAGGAACTATCATAAGGATGCAGGGAAGCCTAGATGTACTCTAAAAGTTGATCTTATGAAAGCTTATGATTCTATAAATTGGGATTTTATGATCCATTGTCTTCACTGTTTTGGTTTTCCGATGAAATTTCTAAGATGGATTAAGGAGTGTATCACCTCTCCTCGTTTTTCTGTTTGTCTAAATGGTACCTTGGTTGGGTATTTTGAAGGGAAAAAGGGGTTAAGGTAGGGAGATCCTTTGTCTACTTATTTGTTTGTATTAGCTATGGAAGTTTTTTCTCGGATCATGGATGCTTATACTGGTGTTGATTCAGGTTTCAAGTTCCATCCTAATTGTATGAAGATGAAGCTTACTCATTTGTGTTTTGCAAATGATTTGCTTATTTTTTCTGAAGCTAGTGTGAGTTCCATAAAGGTTGTTAAAGCTGCTCTAGTTGAGTTTGAGGAGTTGTCTGGCTTGAAGGCAAACACTTCTAAGAGTTCCTTTTATTGCTCTGGAATTTCAGAAAGGGTCAAGCACACCGTATTGAATGATTTGTAGATGAAAGAGGGTAATCTCCCTGTGAGATATCTTGGTGTCCCCCTGATTTCTTCTAGACTTTCTTCTGCAGATTGTGGAGTGCTTCTAGATAGAATTACTAGTCGCATTGACTCTTGGTTATCTAGGAATCTCTATTATGCAGGAAGACTTCAATTGCTCTTTTCTATCTTGTATAGTCTGCAAGTTTATTGGAGAGGTATTTTTATTATTCCTAAGTATGTTATAAAGTCTGTTGACCAGAAGTTTAATAGATTTTTGTGGAATGGGAAAGATGATGGGGCTACAAAGGCAAAAGTGGCGTGGTCTGAAGTTTGTTTCCTTAAAAAGGAGGGTGGTTTGGGGTTGAAGAGGCTTGAAGTATGGAATCAGACTTCTATGCTTAGGCATATATGGAGTATTTTTACTAGATCTAGCTCTCTATGGGTGGCATGGATTAAAAATAATTTTCTAAAGCAAAAGAGATTTTGGAGTGTTGGCATCCCTCAAAATTGTTCTTGGTGCTGGAGAAAGCTACTCAATTTAAGGGATATTGCCAAAAAGTTTTTGAGGTTTGATGTTGGGAATGGGGAGAATATTCACCTTTGGTTGGATCTTTGGCATCCTGCTAGAATTTTAACTGAGAAATATGGCTATAGAGCTGTTTATGATGCTCAAAGTAGGGTGGAGGCCAAACTTTCTTTCGTTATACACAATGGAGATTGGTTTTGGAGGCCTCCTAGGTTTGAAGCTAATGTAGGACGATATTTACCTTTATTTTCGATAAAAACAAAATTAAAGAAAATATCAAAAATAATATTGGAGCAACGCCGCTGGATCAAAATTTTATCCTTTTCACAGACAATGGAAGTACAAAAGGAAAGATTGTCACGATTCCAGCTAATTTTCAATTTTATATTAGGATTTTATTTTATTTTATTAGGACTTTATTTTCTTTCCTTAATAAGGTTAGATTTGCTTTAATTATTTTCCTTTCCTTATTAGGATTATGTTTACTATTGCTACTAGGATTAGGTTTACTATTACTATTAGGATTAGGTTTACTTTGTCTACAAGTATTTATCTTTTATAAATAGGCTAGCTTATTACGTAAAAACTCAATCAATTGAATTATAATCAAATTAGAGAATTTTCTCTCAAATACTTTGCAGAGTTTTATCTTTCTTTTAGCCTGTGGGCTTGTTTTATCTTTTAGGGTAGAAGACAAAGACACTTCTCCTTGCAGCATCAAAGACGCTGCTCTTTGATTAGTTTCCTTAGTCTTCAGCTACGTCAGAAGCTTTAGTGGACATCCAAGCTAGACTTTCAGAAATCAGGTTGGGGCCTGTTGATAATCCTATCTGGATTGCTTCAAGCAAAGGTGTTTTTGTTAGTTCAGATACTTGGGAGGCTCTTAGGGAGAAAAATGAGCAGATTACTTGGTGGAAATTGGTTTGTATTCCTTTGACTATTCCTAAGCAAGCTTTCATTTTGTGGCTTGCTATGTAAGGGAGGCTAGTTACTGGTGATAGGTTGCTGACTCGGGTTTACAAAGGAGATGTCAATTGCATTTTTGCAGGAATCATTTGGAGAGCTGTGATCATCTGTTTTTTGAATGTAGCTTCAGTTATAGACTTTGGAAGCTATGTATGTTTAGGTGCAGAGTGGCAAATGTTCCTATAATATGGGAGGATATTTTGCAATTGGGTTTGACTGATTGGGGCTGCAATTCTCTCAAAGCTATGCTTTGCCGTTTAGCTTAAGGTTCTGTTGCTTATAATAACAGGTGCAATCGAAATGAGATCAAACATGCAGGTCATCCCAAAACAGAGGAGCAATTGTTGAAGAAAATTTTGTGGGAAATTCGAACTTATGGTGGTGAAAATTGACTACGATATGTTGGTCCCTACCATTATGCCGGGATATCCCTGATTTTAGGGACCTGGGTACATATTAGCCTATTGGCGATGACGTGGCATATTAGCCATTGGCGATGATGAGGCATATTTGGGCCCCCTAAAACCCTGGCATAATCATCCCCTAAAACCCAAATACCACCTTCTCTAATATCCTCTTGATTTCTCTATTGGATATCTCAACTTGTCCACTTGTCTAAGGATGGTAGGTAGTTGCACCTTTATGAGTGATCCCATACTTCTTCATGAGCTACTCAAAAAATCTGTTGCAGAAGTGCTTTCTCCCATCAGTGATGATGGCATGTGGTGTCCCAAAACATGCGAACACATTGCCCTTCAGAAATTGTAGCACGATTCTATGATCATTACTCTTGCAAGCAATGGCCTCCACCCACTTGGAAACATAATCCACCACCACAAGGATGTAGAGGTACCCATAGGAGTTAGGGAAGGGTCCTATGAAGTTGATGCCCCAAACATCAAACAACTCCACACTAAGGATCGAGTGCAACGGCATCATATTCCTTCTTCCAATACTCCCCAATTTCTGGCATCTCTCACAGGCTAAATAGTAGGCATGGGCATCACGAAAGATGGAGGGGGCCAATAGAGTCCACTTTGAAAAATCTTCACCATGGTCTTCTTAGAACTGAAGTGGCCTCCACATGCAAGCAATTGTTGGACATCTAGGGTCCTTATACTTGACAGGGATCTTGCACTGCAGAATAGAGCTGACTTGCTCAGTTAGGAAAGCTCTCTTGGGGACATTTGTCTTTCTCTTTATGGTGACCAAATCCTTCAGAAATTGGCATAAGAAGGCACTTCCTGGATGGCATCTAGGAATGGAATGTTGATTTGCACTTGTTTAAACACTTCCAAAATGTCATCGAACGTGTTTAGAGCCTTTGTTGAGCCTTTCTTTGGAGCCATCAGTCTTCTTGCAGCCTCAGTAGCCTCTTCAGGCATGGCCACTTGATTATCCACTTGTTTTTCTGACCTTAAAGTGGTGATGGCTTGAACGTGCTCCTATCCATGAGTGTAGGTAGAAGAACTTCCAATAACGAACTACCCTTTTGGGTTGGGCATGTGTTGACTAGCGAACTTTCCTCTTTCTCTCCCCCCCATGTGATTGGCCAATTGGCCAATTTGCCCTTCCATCTTGGTAATAGCTTGAGTGTTGATTTGTGTGAGACCTTTCAGCTCCATAGTGGAATTCTTGAGCTCTTGTATGTTTTGGCAATTGACCATCATCGAATTCTTCAGTTCTTGCACGGCTTGGTCGGTTGACTGTATAGAATGGTTAGCTGTCTGCATGGATGCTTTAAGCGTGTTTTCCAATGATGACTGTGGTGTAGGCTGTGGCATTTGAGGGATGGACTGATAAGCAGGAGGTAGGGCTTGATGAGATGACAAGAACTGATTCTGAGCCTCAGAATGGAATCCCGAACGGTATTGATTCTGAGCCTGAGTAGAAGTACCTCTCTGATTAAATGGCTGATTCTGCTTCCAAGAGAAATTGGGGTGATTCTGCCACCCTAGATTGTAAGTCTCAGCAACAGGTCCACTTGTGGGTTTCCTGTACTCGTTGAAGGCATTGGCTTGTTCGGTCGGATACTCAGTAGCTGTTGACAGAGATGGGCAATTTTGGGTAAAATGCATCGGGTGCATAATGAACATACGTCCATTTGGCAAGTATCTGCTGCATTTACTGGTTTATTCAGAGCAATAGCGTCAACCTTACACATGATATCCTTGAGTTTCATTCTTTATTTCATTAAGGCCTTCCATCTTGCGGCTGAAGATTTACCCTGACGACTTGGAAAGTCCCATTGTTGCGAACTTTCAGACATTTCATCCAAAGTTGTATAGGCTTCTTCCCCCGTAAGATTCAAGAATCCTCCACCATTCATAGACTCGATCAAGTTACGCTCCAGTGGAGTTAACCCATTGTAGAAAAATTGCAAGAGCCTCAAAACCTCAAAACCATAGGGTGGGCACTGCATCGTCAGCTTTTTAAACCTCTCCCAACTGTCACTAAATTTCTCCCCCTCCTCCTTACTGAACCTGCTGATCTCTCGATGGAATTCATTGATCCTTGAGATTGGGAAGAATTTGTTGTAGAACTTGTTCAGCAGAATTTCCCAAGAGGTGATGGATTCAGGCCTGTTGGAGTGTAACCAGGATTTAAACCTACCATGTAGGGAAAAAGGAAACTGCCAAAGACGAACCAACTCATCAGAGAAGTTTTGAAATTTGAACGTGTCACACATCTCCAAGAAGGACTTCACATGAGCATATCGATCTTCATTCTCTACACCTTTGAAAGAAGGAAGGATATTGATCACATTCGGCTTCAAGTCGAAGTGAGTGGCATTGGGGGTCGGCAACACTATACATGATGGAGTGTTGGTAGTGATGGGTGAAAACAGCTCCCTGAGTGTTCTGGGTGGATCCTGTTCTCCCATCTCAGCAGACTTTTCTGAATCGGACTCGGAACTTTTAGAGTCGGCAGGTGAGTTCGGTGGTATTCTTAGATTCTCTCTAGCAGTTCTTTCAACCTTAGGATCAAAAGTGGTTAGCTCCTGATTTAAAGATCTATGACCGAGCTCAAAAAAAAAAAAAAAAAAAACTAAATTGAATTTAACTAAAGAAAATTAAATTAAACTAAATTATGCTAAAATAAAAAAATTGCAAGTAAAAAAAATGAAAACATAAACTAAAAACTCACAAACAGGGACCAAAATAAATTGGCAAATATCTATTGAAATGTTGCAGGCGCTGCCCACTGAGTAGGTGCACTCGAGTGCAGGCTTGGTGAGATCGCGCGCAGGCGCGCTGATCCGTAGGTGCGCTCGAGCTAATGATCACACGCAGGTGCTGTCTTGGTTGCGGGTGCGCTCGAGCATAGCAGGGCTGCGCTCAATTGCACTTGCGATGGTGTGCAAGAGCAGATGAGGTCCAGAGCTACCAAACAGAAAACAAGAAAAACTTTTCTCCTTTTATTTTATTTTTTTTTTTTTTTTTAGAAACAGGAACAAAAATTATAGAAAAAAAAAATCCTAATTAGAAAGATTAAACTAATTTAGAACTAAATTAGTTTCAAAAATCAAACAATTCTTTGGCAACGACGCCAAAAACTTGTGTAAATTTGAATGACTCGCAAGTGTACAAATCGTTTGTAAAAAAAGGGTTTGTAAGTGTGAGGTCGATCTCACAGGGAATTATGCTCTTGGAAGCAAATTTAAATCTAAATCAATTAAAATCTGACCTAGTTCCAAAATTTGAGAGATTATTGAGTGAATGAAAAATTAAAAGCATGAACGAATTAAATTGAAAGTAATCTATTGACGAAGCACTAGGGTTTCGGAATCTGCGTTCACAAATTCATAGCAACATAGTTCCATGATCTATAATATTTCCCAAAGTTCCTACAAATAAATCTAAGGTATGTTTTACTTTTGCTTCAAAGAATTAATCAAAACTTCCCATGTATCCATTCATTACCCAAATCACAAAAGAAATCCAATATCAATTAAATCATCAACTGTATCTGTAAATTACAAGATGATATCCAATATCCATCAAAATATCAATTGTATCCAGAGAATAAATCAGAAAGGAAATCCAATTTTTAACAAAGAAAGCAAAGCAATCAATTGTATTGAATTATCTCAAATCATTAAGTGTATCCTTGAATCACAAAAGATGTCCAATAATCATTCAACACAATTGATTTGAAGTAAAACAATAGGAAAATCAAATTAGAAAATTAGAAAATACTACATACATGAAACAACGTTGCTAATCATAAGTGAGGCTTCATCCTCAACCTTGAGGGTTTAGCCTCTCATGGTATTGAAAGACAAAACAAGATTAATGGAATTCATAACAAAAATTGAGTACTTAAAAGTATGAAATCACAAACTTGAGATCCAAAAGCTAGGAAACCCTAGAACTCTCTTCTTTCTCCTTTGAAATTTCGTAATTCATGGCCTCCCTAAACTAATATGATATTCTTCTATTTATAGGCTTAAAAACTAGGGTTTACAAAGGAATTAGAGTAAAAAACAGTGCTAGGTCAGACAATTGAGCTTGATCGCACACTTGCTGCGCTTGAGCATACAGAATCCTCATGTCGCGTAGGCATGCTTGCGCGTTGGGGCTTGACTTAGGCGTGGCTACGCTCGATTGCGCCTGTGCTCAGCTTGAGCGCAGATGTGCTCGAGCGTAGAGACTTGCGCTCGATCCCATGTCTGTTGGCAGCTTTTCTCCAAAGTATGCAACTTTCACATAAAACCCGCAGTTTTCTCTTAGCAAGCTACAAAACACTAAAAACACAGAACTAACCCAAAACATCAGATTAGAACACAGCTAAAAGATCAACAAATATAAATTAAGGGGTCTAAATATGCAATATTTGGCACACATTTGTCATCATCGTGGCCTTTTGCGCTGTGGGTAGTCGACATAGTGGGACCTTTACTCACAGGAAAGAGAGGTCGCAAACTCATGGTGGTCGTGGTTGACTATTTAACGAAGTGGGCCAAAGCCGAAGCCCTAGCCACAATGACAACCGAAAATATTAAAAGTTTCCTTTGGAAGTCGGTAGTCTATCAATATGAAATTCCGCACGCCTTTGTAATACACAATGGAAAATAGTTCGACTGCGAGCCATTCCGAGCATGGTGTATAAAGTTGCACATTTAGAATTATTTCTTTTCATAGGGACATCCTCTGGCCAATGGATAGGTTGAAGCAACCAACAAGACTCTGATGAAGACTTTGAAGAAGATGCTAGGAGACAGGAAGGGAGCTTGGGTAAAGTTTCTGCCATAAGTGCTATGGTCCTACAGAACCACCAAGAGAACACCTACGGGCGAGACCCCTTTCACCATAGCCTTTGGAAGCAAGGCTGTTATCCTAGTAGAAGTGGGCTCTGTTAGTTTTCGGGTTCATACTACAACCCAAGGTTAAATGATAAAGGAATGAGGCTAAACCTAGATCTGCTGCAGGAGAAGCGGGATACAGCCAAAGTCACCTTGGCCGCCTACCAACACAACATGGCCAAGTAATTCATAAGAATGTCAACCACGAGGAGTTCAAAGAGGGAGACTGGGTACTTCGAAAGGTCACAATAGCCACCAGGGATCCAGCGGAAGAAAAGTTGGGACCAACATGGGAAGGACCCTACAGAGTCATGTGGAGTCACCGACAAGGATCATACTACTTGTAAGCCAAAGATACTTTGGAACGCGGAGCACTTGAAGAAGTACTATCAATAATGCACCAGACGATCAAACTTTTACATTACGTTTATACTTTTAAATAGTTTAATTTTCGTTTTGCCATTTAATTCCTAGTTTTATCTTTGATTTATTTATCAAATAAATTTGGATCCTAGTATTGATGTCCTAATCAAGTATATTCCCATATTGACTTAAGCATTAGAGTGTCCCTATTCAATCGACCGACGAACTACCAATGCTTGTTTTCTTTTACAGAAACAAAAGCGAGAAAACTCCCTGGAACAACCGAGGTGGGAAAACTCCCTGGAACTGCATAAGGAACATTCAAAGGCAAATCGGATAGATAGAAAGGCCAGACACTTGGTTTCTTTACAAACCAAGTCCTAAAGCGGGGTCAGACTCTGCCCTCGGTTTTCTCTAAGTCCATTCTCAGAAACTCATCATCGGGTGGATAGGGATAACAGACACTAGGTTTTCTACAAACCAAGTCCTAAAGACGGTTGGACTTTGCCCTCGGTTTTCTCTAAGTCCGTTATCAGAGACTCACCATTGGGCAGATAGAGAAAATAGACACATGGTCCTTTACAAACCAAGTCTTAAAAGACGGGTTGGATCTAGCCCTTCGTTATCTCTAAGACCATTCTCAGAGACTCACCATCGGGCAGACAGAGAAAATAGACACTCGGTTTTCTACAAATCAAGTCCTAAAGAGGGGTTGATCTTTACCCTCGGTTTTCTCTAAGTCCATTCTCAGAGACTCACCATCGGGCAGACAGAGAAAATAGACACTTGGTCCATTACAAACGAAGTCCTAAAAGAGGGATCAGACTTAGCCCTATATTTTCTCTAAGTCCATTCTCAAAGACTCATTATAGGGTAGATAGAGAAAATAGTCACTTGGTCCTTTACAAATCAAGTCCTAAAAGAGGGGTCAGATCTAGCCCTATGTTTCCTCTAAGTTTATTCTCAAAAAAGTCAAATCACTCACGAAAAGTCAAAATCATTCACTGAAACGAACATTCAAGTTCACTACTCCCAGTTATTAAAGTCATATAAAAAGTGATGGAAGATAAAATAACCTTCATTCATCAGAAATAGCAAAGCATTACGAAAAACAGTTCTCAAACAGTTTGACAAAAAAAAAAAAAAAAACAAATTACAAAGCTATTTCCCGAATGCTCGGGCCTTCCACTTGGCGCACAACAACCGATACTTCTCCAGCTTCTGATCCGCCCCAGTGAACAGGCTGGTCACCGTGTTGAAGTTATTAATGCAGCATTGAATGTCCCTGCGCACGTGCTCCAGCTGGTCCACCAGCCCAGCAATTCTCTCATCCCTCAAAGCAACCTCAAGGGTGAGCCGCCGGTTCTCCCTTACGGTAACCACAAGGGTTTGCTCTTGCGAATCATGCAGGGACCTCACCCTTTCGAGCTCCGAGTCGTACCATTTGAAAACCCACATAAAGCGAGGACACAGCGGAATACCATCGGACGAGGACTCACCCTGATTGCGGGAATGAAGCTCGCATGAAGTATCCAAACCAATGACGCTGCAAGAGTTGTCATCGGAATCAGAACGGGATGAAGAAGCAAAGCGAGATGGAGAAGCAGAAGTGGATTTTGGAGCAAACATCATGCAAGAATTCTCAAGTAGTCTGAATGATTTTAAAGACAAAACGTGAGAGTGTTCGAATGGAGAGGGTTATCATCAAAAGCCCTGGGCACGCTCAGTCTTTTCAATTCAAAAACTGATGCCAAGTTACCTTCCCTTGGATGTTCGAATGGAGGGGTTTATCATCAAAAGTCCTCAGCACAATCAATCTTTTCAATTCAAAAACCGAGGGCAAGTTACCTTGCCTCGGATGTTCAAATGGAGGGGTGTATTATCAAAAATCCCGGACACCAATCAGCATTCAGTATTTGTAATTCAAAAAATTGAGGCCAAGTTACCTTGCCTTAGATGTTTGAATGGAGGGGTTTATTAGCATGTTATTAAAAAACGTAGCAACTAAAGCACAAAGTCATAAAATTTTCAAACTGCTTCTATGAACAGAAGTACAGGAGTTTAAAAAATCTAGGAGCCTGAATTTTCACCCTCCTCCATTACATCATCTTCATCATCAAAAGGACCCCAGAAATAAGAAGGCACTGTCGGTAAATTAGGTTCGGGCAGATGAGGATCGTATACATTGATCAGAGGAACGTTTGGGATCAATTCCTTCCCGATCAGGTACATCTCATCAGTGGGAGACAAAGAAAGCAGGAGATAAGTCGCTTCTACCTTCTTGAGATCCACTGGATACCAGTTGGGCTTTGAGACTAGCTCTCGCATATTCTCAAAGCCTTAGTTGAAGTCGTGAACCCACAAGCGGTCCCAGAGCCAGGGAAAGAAAGACAACTGCTTCATAGCCCTCGAAGCTTTGGCCTTCCAGAATCAGTACTTTGACAGCAATTTTCAACATTCCACCTCCAAACCTTTGACCAAGGAGTTGGCAGTTGATAACAGCTAAAATAGTCATAATTTAGCCCCTTAATTTACATATGTTAGGCTCTTAGTTTTGTTATTATTTGATGTTTTGTTTCCTTTTTGTGTTTTATGTATTTTTACAGGTTTTTGAAGAAAATGAAGCATTTTTGGAAATTTTGGACTTAAAAGGCATTTTTGGGAAAATCTAGAGGTTGAGATGGAGCACATGCAGACTAGGCTCAAGCATAGGCATCCGCTCCAGTGCACACGTACCTAGGCTCGAGCGCAGCAATGATGAGTGCCAAATATTGCATATTTGGGCTCGTTAGTTTGCATTTGTTAATCCTTTAGTTTTATTATGTTCTGATGTTTTATGCTACTTTTTGTATTTTAGTGTTTTGTAGGTTTATAAGGGAAAATTGTGCATTTAAAGGGAAAAATAAGGAGTTTGGAAGAAAGCTGAAAAAAGTGATATCAAAGTAGGATCGAATAACATAGGGATATCCAATAACATAGTACAAACAATGTTTGTGGGTATCATTCTTGTTAAACCCTCTCGAGACTTCACTCGTAAACTAGGGATGCCTAGGGGTTTAAAAGGCTTGTTGCATATGCTAAATGCAACCGTCTCCCCCGCAAAAGAGGATTTATGTTTCTTGCTTTCATTTTATTTTTTGTTTTGTTTTGCTAAGGGTCTAGCAAAATGTAAGTTTGAGGGTATTTGATGAGTGCCAAATATTGCGTATTTGGGCCCCTTAATTTGCATTTGTTAATCCTTTAGTTTTATTATGTTCTAATGTTTTGTGCTAGTTTTGTTATTTTAGTGTTTTGTAGGTTTTTAAGGGAAAACTGCACATTTAAAGGGAAAAATTTGGAGTTTGGAAGAAAGCTGGAGAAAGTTCTATCAAAGTAGGATCAAGCGTATCATCCCGCAGTCGAGTACATGTGCGCTCGATCCCAGCTGGGTTGCGCTCGAGCGTACCCACGACCACAAGACAGTAGCAGTGCACGAGCGCTGCGTCACAAAGGAAGGAATGCAGGCACGAGTGTGATCAAGTGTACTGGCCATGCGCTCGATCGCACGAGTGCGGTTAGAAGGCGGTAAGAGTCCTTTACCAAACCAGATTGGGATTTCAACCTTCTATTTGGATTGAGAGACAGACCTCCAAATTATTTAGGTTTAGTAGGGCTTCTAGGAATCTCCTAAACCCTATAAATAGATCTCTATGCATTCAAGGAAATTAGACAAGTATGGAGACAAAAATTCACAGCTTTTCCCTTTAGTTTTTATGTTTAGATTTTGTTTTCAATAATCTTGTGGAGGTAAATTCTCAACTAAGGTTGATGATGAAGCCTCACCGACGAAGAACGACAACACTTTTTGTAAGTCAATTTATTATGATTTTATGGGTTTTGAAGGTTTCAATTGTTTTGCTTTAATTCAATTTTTGAGATTACTCTTGGATATCTATTGTGATTCCCTGGTACATGTGATTACTTAGGAGTGTTTCATTTAATTGTTTTGCTTGGATCTTTATTTATCAAAATAAAATTAGATGTCTTTTGTGATTTATCTTACAGATGCAATTGATGATTTGGTTAAATCCAGATATCGTTTGTGATTTGTGTAACGGATGGATACATTAAATGATTTAATTAAATTGTGAAGCATACAAAGACATATATAGGATTTTATTTGTGAGAACTTCAGATTTTATTGATGAACATGGAATGTGTTGTTCCGATTTGGAGACTGTGGATTCCACAACTTTTGTATTTTATCTTTTGATTATTGTTATTTTATTTAGTTTATCTTCGTTTATTTTTTAAAATAAAAAACCTTTTGGAACTACATAAAATTAGTTTAGTTATATTTTGTTCTTCAAAACACATTTCCCTGTGTATTCGACCTCGTAGCTGCAAAAGCTACATTTTAAACGAATCATGCACTCGAGCGCCAGAGAACAAGGAGTGAGCGCAGCCGCGCTTGCTCACACAAGAAGAACACTCGAGCGCATAACCGCTCGAGTGCACAAGGGCAAGGATCAAGTGCAGCCTTGCGCTCAAGCGCACCAGACTTGAGATCGAGCACATTCGTGCGCTGGAGAATCAGAATATGCAGTAAAGACTCCTTTTTCAAACCAAAATAGGTTTTCAAAATCCCACTTGTACTAGGACGTAAACCTACATGTTTACTAGGGTTTCTAGGGCATTTATGTTTTTCCTAAGCCTATAAATAGACCCCCATGAATTGACAACTCTATGGCCCAACCCCATCAAACTACCATTTTGTGCCCAAAACCCCCATTTCGTTAGTTAAAGGCGTTAACTCAAGCGGTCAACCCGTCACTTTGCCCCCATGAACTACAACGCATTGTCACTTTTCCCCTTGAACTACAACGCATTGTCAATTTGCCCTCATGAACTACAACGCATTGTTACTTTGATCGTTTGAGTTAACGCCTTTGACAGATAGAAGGGGGGTTTTGGGGACAAAATGGTAGTTTGATGGGGTAGGGTAATAGGGTTATGAGTTCATGGGGGCAAAGTGACAATGCGTTGCAGTTGATGGGGGGAAAAGGTAATTACCCCATTTTGTTATGTAGTTAGTCTTTTAATTAGGGCTAGTTTGAAGCTCTAATCACGTTTGTTTAGGATTGCAATATTGGCGCCTTTGCTAAAATTATCTTTTGGATGTTTAACTTGATTAATTCCTGTTTACTTGAATTCTTCATATGTGTGTGCTTGATTATCATATGCATGTGTGTGGATTTATGTTATTTAAGTCAATTTGGATGACCGAGTCCTGGGCTTAATAGTGACAAAAGAACCCCATTACAAGTTCTTGGGTTAATTAACATAGGGAACCAGGAGTAGATACCATGCCCTAGGCCTTGTGTGGTTGTCTACTTTCACAAATCTATGCTTTCTTGAAGAACAACTTAGTGTAATGCTAAATCTTTTGGGAAAGAAAAGAATTAGAGTAGATACCATGCCTAATTCGTTGCTTAGGGAAATCAATAGCTTAAGGAGTAGATACAATGCCCGTAGGTTGGCAAACATTGGATATCTTGATATAATTGAAATATTGACATATTGTTAATCTTATTCGAGTATGGTTAGCGGTGGATTTCAAAAACCTAATCCTTTTTAGTCTTAGTATTTTTAGTTAATCTTTTGTTTTAATTTCATTAATTCAATTATATATGTGACATCTATTTAATTCAGTTAATTAGTTGCGAAATTACATTCTAAGCAAAATTACTAATCCTCGTGGGAATGATCTCGTATTTGCCTGCTATACTATCCTTTTGATCTTGTGCACTTGTGAATAAAACGTACCGAATATTGTCTATTACTTTAGGTAGCATTTGGCACAACAAGCCAGAGAGCCTTTGGCCCATCTTTCCCTCTCTACCAATCTCGCCAGCTGCGCCCTAAAGTTTTCCAAAAGCTCGCGAGAATCTTCAATAGCCTTCCTAGTGTTCTCCAACTCAATAATCTACTTGTTGAACTCCTCGATAGTCCGGCTAGCGAGCTCCCAGTTGTTCTTCTTGCTAGCAGCTAGGAGGGTTTCCAGCTCGTCACTTCGTGTAGCTTTCCCCTCAAGCCTCACGATTTCCTAGCGACTCAAAAGAAACTCTTGGTTGCGGACCACCAGAAGCTTGTTCAAGTTGTCGACTTTCGAGGCGACACCCCTCAATTGGGATACTTCGGCTAAGAGCTTCCGAACCATTTTCTGAAGCTCAATCTTTTCTAAAGGATACTCGAACAATCCATCACGAAATTCATTGTACCAACTGGCCAACTCAACCGAGTGCTGGTGAATAAAAATAATCATCAAGGGACGGCAAGGAAAAAGAATAAAGAAAGGGAGTAGAGTTGACATGTAAAAGGAAAAAAAAAAAAAAAAAGATAACTCTCGGAGAAATGGCTGTGGATGATCATGTCCACAAATCTCTCTGGAATGGTCCTTCCGGCTCCTCCTATGACCTTTAGGGATAAGCTCGGAGATGGCCCGGAATGGGTTTCCCTTCAGATTGTTCCCCAACTATTGTATTAGAGACGCCTCTTCCTGGATGGGCCCCAAGTGGAAGGGTACTTGCAAACAGTTTTGGTGGCTCAGACTATAGCCTTAGAAGGTGCTGAAGTTAATGGAGAAACCGGGAACGAGCGATGGGATCTTCAGTTGATGAAATAGGAACACCGAAAGATTGGGATATTGATGGGCAGTGCCGCTGTAGTGTCCCGAGTAGAAACTCCAGGTTCCCCCGTAGCCTCCCAAGTAGTATCCTCGGGTTCGGAATCATCCAAAAGAACAAAGTGAGTAGCCAATGGTGCTACTTCCAAAAGATGCTCGGGAATTGGAGAGACATCGCCAGCAGACGGGCCCTTAGAGGCCACAATTTCTTCCAAGGTAGCTCGCCTTTTCGAGCGAGCATAAGAAGGGCGAGGAAAGGAGGTGATGGTAGCACCCAACTGAGTGGTGCCTCCCAGCGAGGTAAAAATTTTAGGTTTCGGGTGCATCTCCACAAAAGGCTCCATGGCAACAAGTGTTGTGAGTTTTAAATGATACTCGCAAGTGCATGAGTCATTCGCAATATACCTTTTGCAAGTGCGAGATTGAATCAACAGGGAATTGAGTCGTGAAAAAAAATTTCTATCTAAACTAATTGTATTTTAACCTAGTTCCAAGAATTATGTGATTTTTCTTTCAAAAATGTAAACTAAATAAAATTGACTAACTCAAATGATAAAAACACTAAGGTTTCTGAATTCACACTCACCAAATTAAAACAACACACTCTCATGTTTTGTTCATAGATCCAATGAACAATAAACCTATGTTCTATTTTTTAATAACATATCCTGTCGAAAAATTCAACGAATCCATCTAATGTACAAATCACAACGAATACCCAAATTAAACCAAATCATCCAATGTCTCCATTTAATTTACAAATCACAATGGATATCCAATTGAAATTGAATGATTCGATGTATCCGTCAGATGAAACACATCGATTATCCAATATTTGCACAGGTAATAATCAAACAATCAATTAATAGAATTTAATCCAATAATTGAATTGAATGCTTTTGAACATACAACATTTTATCAAGCTTTTCACTAGGGAATGTAGTCAAGTGATTTCTAGTTTCAATCAGATCATTTTGAAGGGATTTATTCTTAGCAATTAACTCATGGTTTTTAGATTTAAGAGTATTGCAAACAGCATGTGAATCACTCAAAGTTTTCAACAAATTATCCCTTTCAAGTTCAAGATTCTTAACATCCTTAACAATTTTTAAGTTAGTATTTCTAAGCATAGAAAATGTTTCCATCAAATTCTTAAAGGAGTTTTGAAGATCACTAACCCCTTTTGATTCATTATCAGATGCAGACTGAACATCTGATTGATTAGAATCTTCAGAATCATAAGACGCAATAAATGCCATATAATTAGGAGTTTCTTCCTCATCAGTGTCACTCAAGGTAATATTTAAAGCTTTTTGATCTTTTCGCTTATTACTCTTAAGGTTAGCACAATCTTTGCGCACATGACCATAGCCAGAACACTCATAACATTTTGGACCATGTTGTGCAAAAACCTACCTAAATTAATAGGTCAATAATTGTACGTTTTACCTGCAAGTGCACAAGGTGAACATAGTAGTATATGGTGCAAGTACAGGATCATTCCCACGAGGATCGCTGAATTTTCATTTAAAAATAAATTCCTTAAGTAAGCAAAGATTCATTGAGTTGATAATGATAAAAAGGTAGGGCTTTGATATCTACCACTAATTATATTCAGCTAATATAACAATATGTCAATGCTTTGATCATGTTATGCGTATCTAATGTTTGTCAACCTAAGGGCATGGGTGTATACTCCTTAAGCTATAGATCTCCCTAAGCAATGAGTTAGGCATGGGTGTATACTCTAACTCTTTCCTTTCCTAAAGGATTTAGCATGGTATATACTAAGTTGTTCGTTAGAAAAGCATATGTTTTATGGAAATCGACAAACACACGAGGCCCAGGGCATGGGTGTATACTCCCGGTTCCCCATGTTGATTAACCCAAGAATCACGGTGTGGATTCTTTTGTCACTTATGTTAAACCCAGGACTCGGTCATCCAAATTGATCTAACTAACTAGTCCATACCGCATGCATATGTTGATCAGGCACACACATATGAGGAATTCATGCAAGCATGTATTAATCAAGTTAAATAGCACAACAAGATCATCACAAAGGCGCCAATATTGAGATATTAATTAAACATAACTAGGGCTTCAATCTAGCCCTACTAAATAAATTAGCTACACATAGAGTTGATGTTAAACATCTTCATAAAAGAAAAGAAAAGAAAAGAAAAGAATAAACCCGAGATTTGAACTTAAAGAGCTCCTATTCTTCTTCTTCAAAGTATATCTATTCTAAAGGCTTAAGGGTCTATTTATAGGCTTTAGAAGTCCTTGACAAAGTAGTAAACCCTAGGGATTTCGTAGGGTTTCAATCCTATTACAATTGGGAGTTGGAAAACCCTAATATGGAAAGAGGAGCATTTTGGCCGCCACTTGGTGTGTCTCATGTGAGATCGATCGCAACCCGTGTGCACTCGATCGCAAGTCTGCGATCGATCCTTCTTTTAGCATGCGCTTGATCGCTCCTGGCCTGGTTTGTGTTGTGTCCTCTCGGGTACTGCGCTCTATCGCAGGTAACCTGCGATTGATCGTAGTGTCAGAGAGCTCCAATTTTCTTCATCTTCTCTTTTTGAGCCCAAATCACCTAGTTTTACTTCATTTTCTTCCAAAAGCCTGCAAAAGTTTGAAAAACACAAAAAGGAATTAAAATGACCTAATTAACTAAAACCAAAGGATTAAAACATGCAAGTTAAGGGCTGAAAATATGAATATTTTAGCACTTATCACACCCCCAAACTTACATATTGCTAGTCCCTTAGCAGTACAAAACTAAAAACAGGAATGGTAAAACAGAAAACAAAAGATAAATTCATCTTTCGTGGGATGTACGATTGCATTTAGTGTATGCAACAAGCCTTTTAAACCTCTAGGAATTCCCTAGTGGACGAGTGAAGTCTCGTGAAAGTTTTCCAGAAATGTTAGCCACAAACATCATGCACAGTTCATGTTATCCCAAAAATTAAAGCATCACTTCAAGATTGTGATTTTCATTCATGAGCAAGCTTAAAAAGATGAACTCCATCTTCACAATGAATTTGAATCTCAAAGTACAATTACTTACAAAGGACATGCTAAATCATCACAAGTTTGAAAACAATGTAAAGTGAACCAGCACAAAATTATGAGGCTTCCCAATCTTTCCAATATGCAATGTCATCTTATCTCAGAATTCACTGAAATCCCTATTGGAATGACACGCTGGCACATTTCTTTTTTTTTTTTTCTTTCTTTTTTTTTTTTTTTTTTTTTTTGGTCAGGTTGTGCAATGTTGGTTCCCTTAAGCTTTCTAATTGACCCATGTAGCGAGTGTTAAGTCAATGACTCCCAAACCAGGTGGTTTTAGGGCATTAGGTGTAGAGACACCCCTAAGGACCTACTAACTCGAGTCAAAAAGGCTACAAAACCAAACTAACCATGACATTGATCAAATCAACATTTTTCACCTTTTGACGTGAACACTCAATGCTTTGAGGCAAGAGGTCCAGTTACTCAGTGAAAAGCCATCAATGATCATTTATTTATTCTTCTTTTTTTTCTATTTTTTTTTCATCACTATATATGCCATAGTGACATTTAATAAGTCATCCAATTTCATCCAAGATGCAGAAACACACATATTAGACCTCATGTCATTCCTCACAAATTATGTGCTAATGTGCTTGAGTGCTCAGATCAAACATGTGATTTTTCAACAGTCCTAAACAAGTAACCAAACTAACAGATTCACTCATCAGATCATGTGTTCAAAATTTTCAGCTCACTGATGAATTCAAATCACAATTGTTTTAGATCAACCTAAAATTTTAGGATAAACATGAACATACCCCCAAACTTAATTGACACATTGTCCCCAATGTGTCCAAGTAAAGGAAAGAGTGTACCCGAGAGCTGGTCAATATGATCTTGGAAAGCATGGCTCATAGCATACCCCCAAACTTGAAGTGAAGCACACTTGTCCCTGCAAAATACAAAATACACAAACAAGTAAAAAGGAACTAAAACTAAATAAAAATTGAACAAAGCAACATAAAAAGATAACTATGGGACACTGCCCAAGTGCGCTCGATCGCACACATGGTGCATTCGATCGCACTAACAGAGTGCGTTAACCCACAAATGGAGACCTGCGCTCGATTGCACGATGGGTACGATCGATCGCAGTAACAGAATGGAAAACATGACAAATTACTAAAAACACTAAAAACACCAAAATACATGCAAAGAAATATAAAACAAAACATAAGTCAAACAAAACAAAAGGATATGTTATGGGGTGCTTTCCATGAGCGCTAAGTTTTACGTCTTCAACCAGACAGTGGTCCCTTAGTGTTGTCCAGAAGTAGATGCTGCAAGTGGTGGTAACCGGCTTAGGATAAAACGCATCAATTCTTCCAGGGCAGCTAAGCGTTGATCCATGAGTACCTTATCTTCCTGAGCCTCCCTTCTTTGATCAGCTAGCTCTCTCCAAAGGCCTGCCATTTGTTCACAAAGGGATCGGTATTGG
>NC_081544.1:11973788-11995123 GCF_901000735.1 Corylus avellana | reverse complement strand
CAAATCACCTAGTTTTACTTCATTTTCTTCCAAAAGCCTGCAAAAGTTTGAAAAACACAAAAAGGAATTAAAATGACCTAATTAACTAAAACCAAAGGATTAAAACATGCAAGTTAAGGGCTGAAAATATGAATATTTTAGCACTTATCATACCCCCAAACGTACATATTGCTAGTCCCTTAGCAGTACAAAACAAAAAACAGGAATGGTAAAACAGAAAACAAAAGATAAATTCATCTTTTGTGGGATGTACGATTGCATTTAGTGTATGCAACAAGCCTTTTAAACCTCTAGGAATTCCCTAGTGGACGAGTGAAGTCTCGTGAAAGTTTTCCAGAAATGTTACCCACAAACATCATGCACAGTTCATGTTATCCCAAAAATTAAAGCATCACTTCAAGATTGTGATTTTCATTCATGAGCAAGCTTAAAAAGATGAACTCCATCTTCACAATGAATTTGAATCTCAAAGTACAATTACTTACAAAGGACATGCTAAATCATCACAAGTTTGAAAACAATGTAAAGTGAACCAGCACAAAATTATAAGGCTTCCCAATCTTTCCAATATGCAATGTCATCTTATCTCAGAATTCACTGAAATCCCTATTGGAATGACACGTTGGCATATTTCTTTTTTTTTTTTTCTTTCTTTTTTTTTTTTTTTTTTGGTCAGGTTGTGCAATGTTGGTTCCCTTAAGCTTTCTAATTGACCCATGTAGCGAGTGTTCAGTCAATGACTCCCAAACCATATGGTTTTAGGGCATTAGGTGTAAAGACACCCTAAGGACCTATTAACTCAAGTAAAAAAGGCTACAAAACTAGCTAACCATGACATTGATCAAATCAACATTTCTCACCTTTTGACGTGAACACTCAATGCTTTGAGGCAAGAGGTCCAGTTACTCAGTGAAAAGCTATCAATGATCGTTTATTTCATACTATTTTTTTTTCATCACTATATATGCCATAGTGTCATCTAATATGTCATCCAATTTCATCCAAGATGCAGAAACACACATATTAGACCTCATGTCATTCCTCACAAATTATGTGCTAATGTGCGTGAGTGCTCAGATCAAACATGTGATTTTTCAACTGTCCTCAACAAGTAATCAAACTAACGGATTCACTCATTAGATCATGTGTTCAAAATTTTAAACTTACTGATGAATTCAAATCACAATTATTTTTAGATCAACTTAAAATTTTAGAGCAAACATGAACATGCATAAATATTTTTTTTTTCCAATTAAATAATCAAACACAAAAAAAAAAAAAACAACTAACATGAAATTGGGACAATCAACATGTGTGCCCATACCCCCAAACTTGAAGTAAAGCACACTTGTCCCTGAAAAATAAGAAAACACACAAACACGTAAAAAGGAACAAAACTAAAATCAAATTGAACTGAAAATACATTACAAAATAAAAAGATAACTATGGGATGCTGCCCAAGTGCGCTCGATCGCACACATGGTGCGTCCGATTGCACTAACAGAGTGCGTTGAACCCACAAATGGAGACCTGCTCTCGATCGCACGCTGGGTACAATCGATCGTAGTAACAGAATGGAAAACATAACAAATTATAAAAAACACTAGAAACACCAAAATAAAATAAAAACACAACATAAAGTAAACAAAACAAAACAAAAGGATATGTTATGGGGTGCCTCCCATGAGCGCTAAGTTTTACATCTTCAGCCAGACAGTGGTCCCTTCTCAGTGCTGTCCAGAAGTAGATGCTCCAGATGGTGGTGGCAAACGGATCAGAATGGACCGCATCAATTCTTCCAAAGCAGCTAATCGTTGATCCATTAGTGCCTTACCTTCCCGAGCCTCCCGTCTGTGACTAGCTAGCTCTCTCCGAAGGCCAGCCATCTCTTCAATAAGGGAGCGGTATTGGGCGGCTCGAAAGATGATTGGGGCCTCCTCCTCTTCTGCTGCTACCGGCTCAGCTGCCGGTTCATCTTCTGCCATTGGCTCAGTCTCATTCTCTTCCTCACCAACTGCTGGTGCTGGAGGTGCCCGGGGCATATGGGAGCAGCTCTTGTTCCATTGGTGAATGCCAAATATTGGAGTAGTAGTGACTGGCTCATCATCTGCAGTGCCCTTGATGCCCTTTTTTCAAAGAATGTATGTGATCAAGTAGGGGAAAGGTAACCCCATGAGTGTGTGGACTCTGCTCCCCTAATGTGCACTCCATTCCAAAATTTATGGATTTGGTTCCAAATGATGTCGGGAATGGAGTACCAAGCGTCTTTATGGAAAGCGTATAGGGTTTGAAGAAATTGATCACGCCTTTGAGTTTTGTGTCCCAAGGGGAAGGCATTTCAGTGTAGTACCGAGTCCACAAACCACAACCATCAAGGTAGCTTGGACCGACTACCGGCATTTTGGTGGGCATCCGCATAGTGCCATTGGCACATATCTTCAATGATTTCCGCCACATAGTATCGGGGCAATTGCTCGGCAAGATGTGCAATTTTTGGAGGATGCTCATCATTGCACTGCAGGGCTGCAGCTATGTTGGCCCTAGTCACATGAATAATTTGGCCTTGCACCTTTGAAGAGATAGTAGCCAAATTGTCACAATCATAGGAAAGCTTGGCGTAAAATTCGATCACCAGCTTTCGATAGGCAGTGGAGGTGACTGGTTTGAAGAGCTTCTTGAGTCCCCTTCGCTTAAACTCGGCGACCACCCATTGAGTCGCCTCATGGTTTTGAAAGTCTTTACGAATGGTGAAGGTAGTCTCAAACAGCAGCTCCTGCTCCTCAAAAGTGTGCGGGGGAGAAATGGCTTGGGCCTCAAACCCCGGAAGGAAGAAGCATGGGTTCTAGGCATGTTGAGCTTGATTGGGGACTTTTGTCGAACAGGTGGTGCGCACTTCGGATGACCACAGTAGCACAATACGGCCAAAGATGCCCAAAAATCCCTGCAAAAACAAGAAAATCCCAAGACAGAGGCAATGTGGGAGGATGAACACCCACAGTTGCAAGAAAAATAAGAGAAAATCGGAGGTTGGGTGAGTGTTCGGAGATGGGGTGTTAATGGAATGTATGAAGGGGTTGTGGTGAAAAAATGGTGGTATGGTGGCTGGAGAAGTGACTTATGTGGTGGTGGTGTAATTGATTTGATGAAAACTAGGAGAAAAATGGGAGGAGGACGAGTGCCGGAGGTGGGGTGTGTGGGAGAACCTGTAGGGCGCCGGGAGAATAGTTGTGGGGTCAAGGGGAAACTGACCTAAAATAGGTCGCTGGCCTTGCTGTTCGAGTGCACTCGATTGCACACTGGTGCGCTTGATCGCATTTGGCCAGAAGTGTGCGTGTATGGGTTAGGGGCGCTCGATCGCACCTAAGGTGCGTTCTATCGCACTGACAGAAAGTGTCGAGCCACCTTTCGGTTATTGCGCTCAATCGCATACTTGTTGCGATCGATCGTAGTAACAGAATGTCAAAATATTATTATTATTTGTTTTTTCAAAGCAAAACAAAAGAAAAGTAAGGTAACGGTCAATAATTGAGACATATGTGACAATATGTGAAGGATAATTGAGACATATGTGAAGTAAAGAAAGTAAGATGAAGAAAACAAGAGGGAAAATGTTACCGCCTTCAGTGGCTTCAGTACCACTATTTTGAGTAGATGCGCTTGAGGTCCTTGATTGCTCAAACGCGTCTACTTGTGACTGTAATGCTTCTAGTGTGAAGAGGTGCACTTGAGCTCTTCAGAATTTGGCTGAAGTGCCCTTGGTGGTGTAGGAGCAGGACCTCTTAGAATTGTGGCTGCCTTCAGCTGCTGGTGACACCCTGGGTTAGGTACTATTTGAGCTGGAAATTCTCCCTGCTTCCTCTAACTCAGCGCCTTTGCCATTTGACCCATTTGCACTTCTAGTTTTTGAATGGCTTAATCAGTCTTTGTATTGACTTATTTTTGATCAAGCATGATTTGCTGTTAGGAAGTCACCAGGTTGTGTATCATATTCTCTAGTTGGTTCATCTTTGACTCTTACATTGGTTAGCTTGCTTGTTGGGGCCTTTTCTGTTGTCCTTGATTATGTCTCCAAGAGAAATTTGGATGGTTGCGCCATCCTGGATTTTAAGTATTGGAGTATGGGTTGTTTTTATGGAGGTAATTGTTTTGTCCCACAAAATTCACCTCTTCTTGCTCTGCTAAAGGACACGTCTCAGTGGTGTGATCCAAATGGGAACAAATAGTACATACCTGGATTGGTGTGTCTTCTTGCAGAGGTGGGATTTTCTGAGCAGTCATGGCCTTGACAATCATGTCCAACTTCTTTTCTACAGCAGCCAACTGATTGGTTGATCCCCCACTGAGGTTTACTTCATACATGCCCTTGCTTTTGATTCCTCTTCTTCCTCTTGAATAGAATTGCTGTGAATGCTCACTTAATGTCTCAAAAAGTTCCATAGCTTCCTCACTACTTTTCTCCATAAGTGTTCCTCCACAAGCTGAATCAACCATCTCTTTGTTAGTATCATCTAATCCTTCATAGAAAATTTGTACCTGCTCATCTTAAGGGATGTTGTGATGTGGGCACTTTAGAAGTAAGGGATTGAAGTGATCCCAGGCCTCAAAGAACAAATCTCCGTCTCGTTGTTGGAACATTTGAAGTTCTCTTTAAAGTTGTTTTGTCTTCTGGGCTGGGAAAAACCTCTTCAGAAACTTGGTGGTCAATTCTTCCCAGGTATTAATGGAATCTGCGGGCAAGGAATTGTACTACAGTTTAGCATTATCTTTCAAAGAAAAAGGAACGAGGACTAACCTAAGTCTCTCTGGAGTTAGGCCTTGGACATGCTGCAACTTGCATAAATCAAAGAATTCTTTAAGATGCAAGTTGGGATCCTCAGTAGCTGTGCCTCTGAAGTGAGTCAAAGCATTAAGGATTTGGGGAGAGATATAATAGCTAACATCCACCTCCGGTTGACATGCTATGCATGAGGGTTGATGGAGGTTCGCTGGAACGTATGCCTGCTTCATTGGTCTCCTCACCCATGGTGGATTTGCCTCTAATGGTCTTGGTCCCATTTTATTCTCTTGCAAATCTTCCATATCAATTTCTTCTTCTTCTTCTTTGTCTCGAGGTCGTTGTCGAATTGTCCGCTCAATTTCAGGATCGAGTGGAAGAACAGTTGAGGCTTGAGATCAACAACCTTGCATGAACTGAATTACTTCTTCAGTTAGGTAGCTTCAGTACTGCCGATTCGGATGCTCCCTGGAACTGCGCTCGATCGCAGGTTGGTGCGTTCGATCGCAGTGCACTCGATCGCACTTGGTTGACGATTGATCACAAGCACAAAATGCCAATCCGCAACCTGAAACAGAAAACAGAAAAGTTAGGGAAACGAAAAAATATTTTTCATAACAGCTAAATTAAAAATTGAAAATTAAAATAACACAACTAAAGGAAAATGGTTTTAAAGAAAATTCGCCGCAATCCCCGGCAACGGCGCCAAAAACTTGTTGTGCAAAAATCTACCTAAATTAATAGGTAAATAATTGTACGTTTTACTTGCAAGTGCACAAGGAGAACATAGTAGTATATGGTGCAAGTACAGGATCATTCCCACGAGGATTGCTGAATTTTCGTTTAAAAATAAATTCCTTAAGTAAGCAAAGATTGATTGAGTTGATAATGATAAAAAGGTAGGGCTTTGATATCCACCACTAATTATATTCAGCTAATATAACAATATGCCAATGCTTTGATCATGTTATGCATATCTAATGTTCGTCAACCTAAGGGCATGGGTGTATACTCCTTAAGCTATAGATCTCCCTAAGCAACGATTTAGACATGGGTGTATACTCTAACTCTTTTCTTTCCTAATGGATTTAGCATGGTATATACTAAGTTGTTCTTTAGAAAAACATATGTTCTATGGAAATCGACAAACACATGAGGCCTAGGACATGGGTGTATACTCCCAGTTCCCCATGTTGATTAACCCAAGAATCGCGGTGTGGATTCTTTTGTCACTTATGTTAAACCCAGGACTCGGTCATCCAAATTGATCTAACTAACTAGTCTATACCACATGCATATGTTGATCAGGCACACACATATGAGGAATTCATGCAAGCAGGTATTAATCAAGTTAAATAGCACAACAAGATCATCACAAAGGTGCCAATATTGAAATGTTAATTAAACATAACTAGGGCTTCAATCTAGCCCTACTAAATAAATTAGCTCCACATAGAGTTGATGTTAAACATCTTCATAAAAGAAAAGAAAAGAAAAGAATAAACCCGAGACTTGAACTTGAAGAGCTCCTATTCTTCTCCTTCAAAGTATATCTATTCTAGAGGCTTAAGGGTTTATTTATAGGCTTTAGAAATCCTTGACAAAGTAGTAAACCCTAGGGATTTCGTAGGGTTTCAATCCTATTGCAATTGGTAGTTGGAAAACCCTAATATGGAAAGAGGAGCATTCTGGCCGCCACTTGGTGTGTCTCATGCGCACGGGTCCAATCGATCGCAACCCGTGTGCGCTTGATCACTGGTTTGCGATCGATCCTTCTTCTGGCATGCGCTCGATCGCTCTTGGCCTGCTTTGTGTTGTGTCCTCTTGGGTACTGCGTTCGATCACAGGTACCCTGCGATTGATCGGAGTGTCAGAGAGCTCCAATTTTCTTCATCTTCTCTTTTTGAGCGTAAATCACCTAGTTTTACTTCATTTTCTTCCAAAAGCCTACAAAAGTATGAAAAACACAAAAAGGAGTTAAAATGGCCTAACTAACTAAAACCAAAGGATTAAAACATTCAAGTTAAGGGCTGAAAATATGAATATTTTAGCACTTATCAGACCACGTGGGTCTCTTTCATTTCTCTCCTGAGTACTTTCTTTTAGTTTTCCAAATCTCTTGGAAATTCTATGTTCATTCATATAAAACCTTCTAGCTATCAAGGTAAGTTCCTCTTCATCTAGTGAATCCTCATCAGAGTTCTTCCTAAGAGGTCTAAGGGAAATATCCTTATTTTTCCTAGGTTGAGGCAATGAAAACTCATAAGTTTGAAGAGTACCAACTAACTCTTTTATCCTCATGGCATTAAGATTAGTGCATGACTCAATAGTAGTTACCTTAATTCTGAACCTTTCAGGGAGTGATCTCATAACTTTTCTAATAAGCTTAATGTCAGAAACTTTCTTTCTTAGATTTATCATGGAATTTCTAATTTCACTAAGTTTACCAAAGAAATCATTAATTGTCTCATCCTCTGACATTTTAATTTCCTCAAACTGAGAAACTAGCATTTGAAGTTTTGATGCCTTAACAAGATTTTTTCCTTCATAAGTAGTTTCTAGGATCTCCCATATAGCTTTGGGACTATTACAATTTGAAATTCTAGAGAACTCAGTTTGTGAAATTGCCAAGCATAGGGCATCTATTGCATTTTTATTCGCCATACGAGTTTGGTTTTCAACACTAAACCATTCGGCTGTTGGCTTATTTAGAGCTTTAAATCCAGATTCAATGACAGACCAAACATTTATAGATTTTAAGAATAATCCCATACGGGACTTCCAATAGCCATAATTTGATCCATCAAAATTAGGCATAGTGTTATGGGTTTGAGACATCTTAGACATGAAACACAGATCACACTCAGGAAATTAATCATTCACGGAGTGTACCCGCTCTGATACCAATTGAAAAATGCTCAATAGAGAAATATCACAGTTTATGCAGAATTAACAGATATTTAAATATACGCAAACAATTATCAAAATATGAACAATCACACATAAGGATTTTGGTGACGAAAAGGAAACCTTTTAGGAAACCATCTAAAAGTAAATCCTCTTTGAGGCAGCCAAACCCAGGAAATCACTATCAAAAGATTATCTAGAGATTACAGAGGAACACTTACAAATCGATGCAAGACCTTGACTCTGTAAGATTAGCAAGCATCCAACTCGTCTCCTGGGTCACAATCTTCTTCAACGTGATTTTCCTTTACCGAACTCTTCCAATTGACGTCTCAATGACACTCAATCAAAACTAACACAAATCCTCTACGAGGAATAATAAGGCTAACAACAATTGATCACTCAAGCACAGCCTCTCACAAACTCTAGGGTTCTAAAATTCGTGCCTCTCTCTTCTATAAATATGTATATATATTAGTACATCAAACCCTAGACTTGGCCCCACTCAAAGCACGTTTTTGGGCATAATACGTACAGGGTGTCTAGAAAGGTTACATACCTGCCTGGATAGGGCCTTGCGGAGGACGGTTTTCCAGTTACTGGAATTGATGTTTGGAAGGCTATTTTCCTGTCAAGACAGCCTTGGCAAAGCTAGTTTGCATGCTTACTAGAATTACTGTCTGGGCAGGCTGTCTTGCTGTTCGGACAGCCTTGGCAGCGAGTGAAACTTGGTGCTTTCGAACTTCCGTTTTGATCACCAAATTCGCCAAACAAGAACTAACAAAATCCCCTTTTGGCAATTCGGTGACACAACCAATATACCGAGCCAGCCGAGCCATCCCATCAACTTCCCATATTTACTCTCCATTTTTGTCACAGAATGGCAAAAGGTCTCCATGGTTCCTGAAACACTCACAAAAAAATCAAGGCATATGTGGAACATGAATAACACAAAACAACTCAACTCGTGATCACAAAATAAACAAAAATGCATGAAGTATGCAGCAAGATCATGAAGACACACAACCAAAAACTCCCCCTCAAAGAATGACTCTTTTATCAACAAGAAATCGGACAAGAAAAAAAAAACAAGTTTCTCCCACTCAAATGTCAAACGAACACTCATGATAAACATATCAACGACTCATGTATTGCAGCAATGAATATCCCAAACATGCTCAAAATATGCAAAATATACATGAGACTAGAAATGGCAAGAAACTCATCGAATAAAGCCAATTTCTAAAACCTAACAATCTTCCCCTTTGGCCATTCAATGACAAAACTCATACACATCACAGACAACAACAATTACAAGTAAATAATAACATTTTACAATCTCACTCAAGCCTAACAAACCTCTACTAGACTAAGGTTGATCGAAGATGTGCATTATACTTGTTCTCTGGAAACACTACACAAACTCATTAAACATATAGGGAATAACAATGAATAAAAGCATGGATATCATTTACTAAACCCCATAACCACCAAGTCTCTCCCTCAAAACTAACAACTTCTCCCCCTTTTTGTCTCAATGGACAAAGGGATATAAAAGGAAAAGATGCTCCCCATATCAATAGATCAATTGATAGGACAAGAGGAAAGAGAATGAAACAACAATAACAATGACATATGTTAAAATAATTAAATGAAGAACGACAGATAAACGAGCATGTGTCATGAAATATTTAGTGCCAAAATATCTCATAAAAGATGTCAAAGAATACAAGAGATATGAAAAATATCACAAAAGAAACCCGGCTCTAATGTTAACTCCCCCTTAACATAAGCAATGTTAAATCACCGGTTATCCGAAAAGCTTAAGTTGATAGGAAGAGGTAAATTTAAGCAATGTTAAATCACGTGTTGGGCTCAAACTCCCTTTTTAATAGGTAAGGCCCAACACGTGGAATATTTAATTTAAATGGGGGTGAATTGATTGAGTCAAGGTTCGATCCTAAGACCTTTGGCTCTGATACCATGTTAAATTACCAGCTATCCCAAAGGAAGAAACTTGAGTGGGATCCTAACAAGTGTTCCAACAAACCACATTCTCCTCATTTTGTCATAAAAGACAAAGGAAGAAACTCAAGTGGCGTAACTTGTATCCTTCGAAGGTATAAACTATGGAGGTACAAACATTATGAGTAGTAAATGAGCCGAGCCGAGCCAGGTATTAGCAAACTCGGCTTAGCTTATTTAAGTAAATATTTAATCGTGCCGATCTCGAGTTCGTGGCGAGCTGAGAACCCTTTGCTCAGGATCGACTCATTGGAATAATCTGGTGCCCAGGAACGAGCTCAAGATCGAGAAAAATTTGATTTCAGGCGAGCCGAGCCCTTGAGTAGCTCGACTCAGCTCGCACCTCGTTAGGGAAGAAACTTATGCAAGCTCGAGCTTAGCTAATAAGCTGGCTTGAAAGTTTTATTTTTAATAAATCAATTTTACTTAAAAAATTGATTTCTTTTCAGCATTTAAAATTCAAATGGTTGAGCACCCAGGGCATTTTATTGATTTATTCACAACCCACTAGGTGGCAAAGACTTGGATAGTTGGATTACCAAACATTGGGCCATTTATTTTATAAAAGTGAGATGATATAGTGTGTGCTTCTTTTTTCGATGTGGGACAAGGAAAAGCTTCACAAGTATAACACGCCCAAACTCTATCTCTCTATCTTGTTCTTTTCACTCTCAACGTTGGTTCTCACTTCTCTCCCTCTCGCTCAACTTCACTTCTCTTTTCTCTCTCAACAAGTGTGCTGTGAGTGATAAAAAAGAGCAAGTAACCAATAACCACCACAAATGCTCTCTTGGTCCCAACTGCCACTACAATGTTTGGAGTTTTTTAATGGTTTTGGGACGAAGATCAGCTTGCAATTCTTGCCCTCCTCCATGATTGAGAAAAGCAAGCATTTTTTTATGCTCTAGTCTAAGTTCTGCAGATATGGGAAGAAAAGAGGAAAGCCAAATTTAGTTGTTGGTAGGTAAGGTTGAAGAAGGAATAAAAGAAGAAGAAAAGAAAAAGATGAAGAAGTGTGCTGGAAGTGGGAGACGAGGAATGAAAAAAGAAGAAAATAAAATGGAAGAAAGAGCGAGTGGCCTGGGGGAAGGTGGGGGAAAGTGGAAAGTTGGTGTAAGAGGAGTTTTTGATTTCGTTGTCTATCCTTCTAGGCAAGCAAGCAACAATGGCTGACCACCTATGACAAAAATAATCAATTAAATATAAGCCCAAAAGGACATAATTTTGACTAAGAAATGGTTTTAAAAATGGTTACAAAATGGAATTAAAAAAAGTTGTTTTATATATGTATAATTATAATTTAGGGATAAATGTAAAATTGGTCAATTTGGTTGACTTAAATTACAAATTCCATTATATAATTTGTTATTAAATAATCATATGATTTAATGATCAATAGATCATATGATATAACCATATAAATTCCAATGACAATACATACTTCAATTGTAGTTATAAGTAACACATTGTTGAATCCAATTTTAATTAATTAATTTGATATTATACGAATGACATTATCATTGTACACGAATACTATTGTTAAGCGCTAAAATATTCATATTTTTAGCCCTTAACTTACATGTTTTAATCTTTAGTTTTAGTTAATTATGTCATTTTAGCTCTTTATTGTGCTTTCCTTTATTTTGTAGGTCATTGGAAGAAAAAGAAGAAATTTAAGAAGTTTTGGACTTAAAAAGAGCCATTTTGGAATTTGGAAGGCTCTAGTAGTGCGATCAATCACAAGGGAGTTGCGATTGAGCACACTACAGGCAAGGATGGCAACATGCAAGGCAACCACGATCGAGCGTAAGCACCAAGAGGATCGATTGCAGACCTGCGATTGATCGCACACGGGTTGCTATCGAGTGCACCCGTGCGTGATGGCCAAGTCAGCCGCCAGCCTTAATAAGGAAAAAGCCACTTTTAGGGGTTTGTAGGCTTAATGCGAACTAGGGCTCAAACCCTACGATTTTTAGGGTCTCTAGAGTATTCCTAAAGGCCTATAAATAGATCCTTAAGCCCTAGAATAGATACACTTTCCGAGGAGAAGAATTGGAGCTCCTTAAGTTCAAGTTTCGGGTTTATTCTATTCATTTCTTTGTTTTTATTTTATAAAGATGTTTAACAGCAAACTTATGTGTAACTAATTTATTTAGTAGGGCTAGATTGAAGCCCTAGTTATGTTTAGTTAATATTTAATATTGGCGCCCTTGTGATGATCATGTTGTGATATTTAACTTGATTAATGCATGCTTTCATGAATTTCTCATATATGTGTGCCTGATCAACATATGCATGTAGTATGAACTAGTTAGTTAGATCAATTTGGATAACTGAGTCCTGGGTTTAACTTAAGTAACAAAAGAAATCCACACCGGGTTCTTGGGTTCATCAACATGGGGAACCGGGAGTAGACACCCATGCCCTAGGCCTTATGTGTTTGTCGATTTCCACAGTTTTATGCTTTCTTAAAGAACAACTTAGTAGACACCCATGCTAAATCCTTTAAGAAAGAAAAGAATTTGAGTAAACACCGATGCCTAATTCGTTGCTTAGGGAAATAAATAGCTTAAGGAGTAGACACCAATGCCTTTAGGTTGACAAACATTAGATATTCATAACATGATCAAAACATTGGCATATAGATATATTAGCTAAATATAGTTAGTGGTGGATATCAAAGCCCTACCTTTTTATTATTATCATCTCAAATCCAATCTTTGTTTTATTTTACTTTTGGAATTAATTTTAAGTAGAATTTAGCAATTCTCGTGGGACTGACCCCGTGCTTGCACCCTATACAACTGTGTTGACCTCGTGCAGTTGCGGGTAAAACATGCAATTATTTGCCTATTAATTTAGGTAGGTAATTCTGACAACAAGTTTCTGGCGCTGTTGCCGGGGATTGCGGCAAATTTTGTTTAGAATTAATTTCCTTTAGTTGTGTTATTTTAATTTTCAATTTTCAATTTTACTTTTTCCTGTAACTTATTTTGTTTTAAATTTTTTCTGTTTTTCTATTTTTTTTTCCACAGTTCCTATTTTGCCTCTATAGGTATGCTCGAGCGCCGAACTTGGGCAATCGAGCGCACCTTATGGTGCGATCGATCGCACATCCAAAGATTAGTATAGTTATTGTACTAATAATAGATCTGACTTTTTTTTATTTATTGCATGTAGGGTCATTCGAGTCTACATATTAGTAAGCTTTTATTTTTAATTTTGTTTTTATTTCCCTTTTAATTTTAAATTCTTTTTTGATTATTTTTTTTTATTTTTTATACCCTATTGCTCTGGTATAGCTTCCCTAAACTTGAATCTAGTAGAGATAACTCTCATGGTCCTCAGAGCCAATTGCTCCGATACCAAAATGTAGTGCCCCGACTTTACTTAATGAAAGGCAAAAGTGGAAATCTCTAATTCCCACTAAGCACTACTATCTCTTCCTCAATATCATTAGAGATTATAAATCTTGCAGCGGAATAACTTATTTTTTTCTTTCATAACCCTCACAAAACACATCAGAGCTCATAACAAGACTTCTATATTAAACAGATTTTTACATTGTACTTTACATGGTAAGAAAACACAGTAGTCAAAAGTGCCACAAACAGCACCTAAGTAACTGTACACAAAAAGCATCTAGAACATGTCTAACTATAGATACATTTCAAAAGATAGACATCTTCATAATATTCTACCATAAACTAAGGCACCAGAAAACCTTATCCACAATAACCTAGGCAGTCATATAGAGCATCTTCACCCTCTTCTACATCTGCATCAACATCTATGTAAATGTGGTGTAATTGTTGTGTTACCACATTTACATAGGCAGATTAATGAGTCCACGGTCTCAATAAGTATAAGAATTACTGATATTTTCAATATGATCGATCTTTTTCAAAAATATCTCTAACATGGTGATTATAATAACAGCTACGTTAGGTTTCCCAGACATATTCATTTTGTATAGCTGATAAGATAAGCATTGTAGAGTTGTCTTGTAATAAAATCCATTTATCTTCTCTAGACATTTTCTTTACTATGTACGACTTTATATTTATACATATATCCATTTTACTTGCATCTCATAAAATGAATATGCATATAAATATAAAGAGGTAAAACACATAAATCACGAAACATATAAATCACATTATTCAATGAATGCAATGCAATTGCTGGCCTCTCCGGCTTTCTAAAGGACTTGAACCTTTCGTTTACGGCTTTTAGGAGACTCCTCTGGCTCCTCGGTTAGCACCTATCTTCTTATTTTAACCTGGAATGGTCCTTCGGCTTCCACCGTTAACATAAGAACACCTCATAGTTTTCAATTCTACTTTAGGAAGACAAAAGGTTTCTTACTTAACATGAGAGGCTCCTTTTGCTCCCACCGTTAACATAGGAAAACCTTCTTGCTTCATATTTAATTCATCTCTTATTCTCAATCTTCAACAGTATGCAATAACATGTCTCTTAAAATCATTCTTTTGTTCTCATAATCATCTCCTTTCATTTCGCAACTTATTTCAATACATGTAAAAATAATTGAAAGCATATACTCATGTTACTCATAAAATAATTAGGCTCATGTAATAATTATACTTTGAAAGCTTTATAAAAATAGTATCATGCTCAGTAAGTGGTTATACTTACTAAAATAGTATTATGCTCAGTAAGTAGTTATTATTATAAAAATAGCATCATGCTCAGTAAGTAGTTATACTTACAAAAATAGTACCATGCTCAGTAAGTAGCTGTACTTACTTTTCACCGTAGACCATTAAGTTGGATTCCCATTCTAACCCTTGATTCTAATAGTCACTGCATTTAGTGCGCCTGTGTGCGACCATATATTAGTTTAAAATTATATTTAAAATGCTAAAAAAACGTCCTCTTAATTTCTCCCTATGCTTTATCCAAAATTGGACAACAAAACGACATATATCTAAAATATTATAATCTCAATTGGGTATCATAACGACTATGTAGCGTTACCACATATTTTTCTATGGGCATTACTACGGCATTGATGTAATATTTATTTAAAACTACTAATATTACTTGGGTATCACAACGGCGCTATTGTAAAATACCTAATAAAATTTAGGTACTGCAACGATGTATTTATAATATTTAAAAGGATGATTGAATATTACCCTTCCCGAGATATTCAATCACACTTTCCCGAGCAATTTAGACATCATAAAGACATAATTTAAATTCTAATAACTAGAATTGACATAAACTAAGGATAAAATAATTATACATAGCATTCCCACTTGAGCTAGCTCCAAAGCTTTAAGTTCTAAAGCTTATGTTTATATATGCTAGTTTCTATTCGAAATCTGGGAGAGAGAGAGAGAGGGAGAGTGTATTGCTGTGATTTTGAAAAGCATACACTGCACGGCCTAGGTTGAAATTAAATTAATAAAAGGTTGCTAGTTAAAACAATACCTGATTGCCGCCAATAACATAAAACAAAGCTTTAACTGCCGCCTAAAAACTAAAGCAACTCAGAACAAAAATTAAACGGCCGTGATTTATGGTATGCGTGAACTGTGACGTCACTACAATCTCACTTTCTTTGCTGCAATTTCCAGATTTTATTTTTACTGGTCGAACTCACTAGTGCAGCGTCCAACCCAACACAACCACACAAAGTCAAGTTCTCATGAATCTTCTACTGGGTGTATAAAAACAGCTATGGCCAAATCCACTCACGCACATCCACGTTTACCACACGGTTAAATAATAATATAATTATCTTTAACTCACACGGTTACCTATATATGTATATACAAACAAGTATCACTATTTATCTATTTAATGGACCAATTTCTCTACTTTTTAATTAGTCTCATTACTCTTCTTAAAGCCTAAAATAAGAATCTTTATTAATAAAATGGAGGGAACATTTTCCTCTGGTAGGATTCTTGGCTTCCCTCTGGAATTTTAATTGATGTCTTTGGGCATAGAGTTGTCTATGATGCTCATAGTAGTTTGGAGGCTAAGTTGTCTTCTGTCATTCTTAATGGTGATTGGTTTTGGAGACGAGCCAGGTCTGAGGCTCTAGTGGAGATTCAAGCTAGGCTTCATGAGATAAGGTTTGGACCTTATGACAAACCTGTATGGACTGTTTCTAGGGGAGGTTCATATGTTAGCTCAGAAACTTGGGATTTTCTTAGAGAAAAGAAGGTAGAGGTTAGTTGGTGGAAGATGGTGTGGTTTCCAAATGCTATCCCTAAGCATGCTTTCATTTTATGGCTTGCTGTACAGGACAGGCTTCTCACTGGGGATCGGTTGATGAAATGGGGATATAAAGGTGAGGTTAAGTGTTTCTTCTGTCATAATCAAATTGAAAGCAGGGATCATTTGTTTTTTGAGTGTAGCTTCAGTTACAGAATATGGAAGTTTTGTATGCATCGGTGCCATGAAAACAATTCTCCTATTATCTGGGATGAGGTTCTGAAGTTAGGAATCAGCAAATGGGGAACTAAAACTCTTAAAGGTCTCCTCTGCCACCTTGTGCTAGGATCTGTTATTTACAATTTGTGGTGCACTAGAAATGAATTGAAACACTCTGGTCATCCTATTTCTGAGGAACAGATTTTGAGGAAAGTTCTTTGGGAAGTGAGAACAAGAATTGCAGGGAAGGGCAAGTTTTCTGAAAACAGAGAGAATTTGGTTTTAGCTGCTCAGTGGAATTTACCTGCAGATTTATTCTTGTAATAGTTGTAATAATGGTGTGGTTTGTAATTAGGCCCTTGGGAGGGCGTCTCTGTTGGTGAGGCTTGGTGGTTTTTTTTGTGGTTTTGTTTTGTTTGCTGTCTGTATTCTCAGCTGCAGACTGGATTCTGGTTTTTTAGCTGGATGGGGTAGGCCTCTGTGAGGTTGAGTTTTTCAGCCTTTTGGAAAAGGCTTGTATTTGGTGTTACTATTGTTGATTGGTTTGTTTGCTAATAAAGTCTCTTATTCATCAAAAATAAAAAATAAAAAAAATCAAGGCCTATAAATTAAATTCCATCAATCAAAATATAGTCCCATAAATATCCACATTCTTTTGACACCTCCAAGATTATTATTCTATCTAGTTATAAAATATTCTTTAAATTTCACCTTTAATCATAGATTAAAAGTTCATATCATTACATCGATTGTAATGTCCCACATCGCCTGGGTATGGAGATAGAGATGTGCTTATATGTATACTTACACCCTTAATGACAACAATGCGTTTTAAAGTCGTGATGATCATGATCTCATCAGAACTCCGTAGCCAAGGGTGCTTTTGCGAGAGTAGTACCAGGATGGGTGACTTTCTGGGAAGTCTGGTATGGAGGAGCCAAAAGCGGACAATACTATGTGTCATTGGTATGGGGTGTTACAGATAATCCTCGTTTTTGAAACATGAGTTTTGAGTGAAATGCCTTTGATAGATTGACAAGCAAAAGACTTGCTCAGGAATTGTTAAATGCCAAATATTGTATATTTGAACCTCTTAATTTAAAATTGTTAATCTTTAACTGTGTCATAATCTGTTGTTCTGTGTTAATTCTTTGTTTTAGTGTTTCGTAGGTTGCTAAGAAAAAACTAGGCCTTTAAAGGGAAAAATGCAAAGTTTGGAAGAAAGTTGAAAAATGAACTATCTAAGGTAGGATCGAGATCACCATCTTGCGCTCATGTGCTCGAGCCCACCCACTATAATACCCCTCCCCAATAACACACAATATTGTCCCCTTTTGGGCCCCCACGAACCAGAGTTCTCAAGAGGTCACCCATCCTGGTATTACTCTCGTAGAAGCACGCTTAACTGCGGAGTTTTGATGGGATCATAATCATCACGGCTTTAAAACGCGTTGTTGTAATTAAGGGTGTAAGTATACATATAAGCACACCCCCATCTCCATACCCAAACGATGTGGGGCGTCACAATCATCCCCTCCTAGGACCTAGTATCCCCTTTGGCGACCCTCATGGGATTAGCACATTCTTGGCTTCCCAGCAAGTGCCCGGTAGCAACCTTCATGGACTTGTGCACGCTCCCCCCTTCTCAGACTGGGCAATGGCTCTTATACCATTTGTAAGACCCCACCCCAATGACACACAATATTGTCCACTTTTGGCTCCCCTAAACCAGACTTCGGAAGAGGTCATCCATCCTGGTACTACTTTCGCAGAAGCACGCTTAACTAGGGAGTTCTGATGGGATCATGGCCATCACAGCTTTAAAACGTGTTGTTGTCATTAAGGGTGTAAGTATACATATAAGCACATCCCCATCTCCACACCTAGGCGATGTGGGACATCACAATCATCCCTTCTTAGGACCCAGCGTCCCTGTTGGCGACCCCATTCTTAGTGTCCTAGCGAGTGCCCTCTAGCGACCTTCATGGGGTTGTGCACACTTCCCCTATCTCAGGCTGGGCAATGCTCTGAGACCATTTGTAACACCCCATCCCAATGACACACAATATAGTCTTCTTTTGGCTCCCCTAAACCAGACTTCCCAGGAGGTCACCTATCTTGGTACTACTCTTGCAAAAGCACGCTCAATGCGGAGTTTTGGTGGGAGCATGACCATCACGGCTTTAAAACCGTTGTTCTCATTAAGGGTGTAAGTATACATATAAGCACATCTTCATCTCCATACCCAAGCTATTTGGTAAGTCACACCCACTCCCACCAGCAAGTCATCAATGCGCAAGCGCTACGCAACATAAGAAGATTGCATGCACGAGTGCGATCGAGCGCACTGGCCATGTGCTCGAGCACACTCGTCTACCAGCTAAGCCCTAGTGCCATTTGCAGGGTTTTAAACCTCAGAAACCCTTATAAATAGAAGGCAGAGCCTCAAGAAAAGGAGGCTGGAGACCAAGTCTGAAATTTCACAACTTTTCTCCCCATTGCATTTAGTTTTTCTTTAGGTTTTGGTTTTATTTTCCATAATCATGTGGAGCTAAATTCTCAACTAAGGTTGAGGATGAAGCCTCATCAATGAAAAGTGACATTGTGTTCATGTAAGTCAGTGTTATCCAATTTTATTGAGTTTTAATTTCAATTGTTTTACTTCTAATCAATTTGTGGAGTGATTCTTTGATATCTTTGCGATTCAAGGATACATTTGATGATTTGAGATAATTTCATATAATTGATTGCTTGACTTTTTAATTCATAAAAAAATCGGATATCTCTTGTGATTTGTTCTATAGATACAATTGGATATCCCTTGTGATTTAAATTGGATTTCTTTTGTGATTTGTGTAAAAGAATGGATACATGGGATGGTGTTGATTAACTTTTTGAAGCAAAAGTAAAACATACCCAAAATTTTATTATGACAACTTTGGATGATATTGATGAACATGAGATGTGTTGCTATGATTTGGTGAGTGTGGATTCCAAAATCTTACTGCTTTATATTTTGATTAATTTTATTTTGTTTAGTTTATGTTTTATCTTTTACTTTAACAACCAAAATTCAAACCTCTTTTCGAACTAAGTTAGGATTAAATTAGTTTAGATATAATTTGTTCTTAAAAAATACAATTCCCTATGGGATTGACCTCACACTTGCAACCCTTTCACTGCAAGTGATTCATGCACTTGCGAGTATAATTAAAATTTCACAACAACTTGTTGGTGCGGTTGCCGGGGAATTGTTTGATTTTTGAAAACAATTTATGTCTAAATTAGTTTTATCTTTCTACTAGTTATAATTAGGATTTTAACTTTGCAATTTGTTTCTTTTATTATTGTTTCTAATAATAATAAAAAAAAATATGTTTGTTTTTTGGGCTTGTTTTGCAGTTTTGCCGAATCTTCATCCGCACATCAATGCTTGAGTGCAATCGCAACCAAGGCCGCAGTTACCCATTTGAGCACACCTGCGCTCGACAACTTCACTCATCAGCTCGAGCGCTTCAGCGCTCAAGGTAGAACCACTGACAGATCAGCGCTCTTGCGCTTGATCCCATCCAGCCTATGCTCGAGCGCACCCTCACAGACAGCACCAACAGACTAGAAGTAGCTGCAGATTTTTGCCAAATTTATTTGGTTCCTTTTGTGAGTTTTTAATTTTTAGTTTTTATTTTTTATTTTTGATATTGTGTTAGTCGTTTTTTTTTTTTTTTTTTTTTAAAAAAAATGGTTAGTACTTTATGTGGGATATTTGCATGCTAAAGAGTGGAAGCATGGATTTTCAGTTTGAAGATTTTAATAATTTTTCTGTATAACATGCTTCTTTTAGTTGTAGGACATCAGCTCCTACCAACTACCCTCACAATTTGTACCCATATAAACCATGTTCATATTGTTTCAATCCTTATCATCAGGTTAGCAATTGTACAACATTTGGGCAATTTTCTAATTTTTCTTGTGACCACATGAACACCAATTTCTCGAGCCCGAGGTTTAAATCAAATTCCAATTTTTACAACCCGAAATGGGGCAACCATTCTGATTTCTCGTGGCAAGCTTAGGCTACGGGGAATTTTGCTCCCCAATTTCATGAACTGCACCATCCTGAATATCCGCAGTTCAATAACCAATCTTCCACTCCTTCATCTTGCAATTATCATCCATAAGAATCATCATTGCAGGACACGTTTAAGGCATTCATGCAATCAACTAACCAGATCATGCAGTCAACTAGCCAGGTCATACAACCAAATAACCAAGTAATACAAGAACTACGACAATCCATGCAAGAGCTCAAAGATGCTAACACTCAAGCTACTGGGGTGGCAAAATGGATTGGCCAAAGTGAGAATGAACACTCATCTAAACATCAACTTTACCCAATGACTCAATATTGGGACAATGAGAGCATAGTGGATAACAATGAGGAAAAAGAGCTTCGAAGTCGATTGATGGCTGAAAGACACTACATGATTGATGAGGATGATGCTAGAAAATCTTATCATGAGCATGTCCAAGCCACCACCATACTTGAAAGTGAGGAAATTGTGGATAACAATGAGGAGGAAGAAAAAGAGGAGCAAGTTGAGCACACAAAGCAAGTTAAGCCCCAACAGATCATAATTTGTCCAATGACAAGGAAGTGAGTACTGAAGCTCCTTCCTTCATCATTATCCCTCTTGAGACACATCATGAGCCCAAAGCTGCAGCTCCACAATGTCTGGAAGAGCCATCTTATGTCAAGATCTTGAAGGACTTATGCACACAAGTGAGCAAAGCTAGGAACCATGGTCCAAAGAAGATCCTTCGAAGCAAGCAAGTCGGCTACCTAAGATGGTGAAACATCCTTCCGGAATGCTAACAAATTTTAAAGAAGCAAGGGTGGAAGGGATTGGTTGGACATCCGAATAATCGGGGAAAGTGCGACGAATTTTCTTTTCATTTTATTTTCCGCACATTGTCTTTCTTTCCTTTTCATTTTATTTCTTGACATTTTATTTTCGTTTCTAACAACAATTAACCTTGTGATGCTTGTTTCTGTGAGAAAATTTTGCTGTTAGTTTTTAACAGGTGTTTTGATGTTTAAGTTTGGGGGACGCCCTAGCCTTTCGCACACTAAGTTGTTTCCTTACTTCGGGTAATGTATTTCAATACTAAATATTGAAGACAATGTGTAATTCAAGTTTTGGGGTATAGAAAGACACTC
>NC_081544.1:11970207-11973688 GCF_901000735.1 Corylus avellana | reverse complement strand
TATATTTAGCCCTTAACTTACATGTTTTAATCCTTTAGTTTTAGTTAATCTATCCTATTTTAGTTCTTTTATTTGTTTTCCATGGTTTTGTAGGCTTTTGGAAGAAAAGGAAGTAAATCTGGAAGATTTGGGTTCAAAAAAGAGAATTTTGGAAAAGTTGGAGTTTCTGGTAGTGTGATCAATCGCAGGTGACTTGTGATTAATTGCACTGTGATTGATCGCACACGGGTTTCGATCGATCACACCTGTGCGCTGGAAAATTCTAGAAGCTGCAGACAGACTACCTTTCCTTCCATATTAGTGTTTTCTGAGTCGCACTTGTAATATGACTAAAACCCTACGAATTTTCTAGGTTTACTAGCGTAACAAGGACTTCTGAAGCCCTATAAATAGACCTCTAAACCTTGAGAATAATTAACCGGGAAAAGACACACTTTTGAAGGAGAAGAATTGGAGCTCTTCAAGTTCAAGTTTCGGGTTTATTCTTTTCATTTCTTTTCTTTTATTTTATGAAGATGTTTAACATCAACTTCATGTGTAACTAATTTATTTAGTAGGGCTAGATTGAAGCCCTAGTTATGTTTAGTTGATATTCAATATTGGTGCCCTTGTGATGATCTTGTTGTGATATCTAAATTGATTAATTCCTGATTTCATGAATTCCTCATATGTGTGTGCCTGATCAACATGTGCATGTGGTATGGACTAGTTAGTTAAATCAATTTGGATGACCGAGTCCTGGGTTTAACATAAGTAACTAAAGTAATCCACACCGGGTTCTTGGGTTAATCAACATGAAGAACCGGAAGTATACACCCACGCCCTAGGCCTTATGTGTTTATCGATTTCTATAGAATATATGCTTTCCTAAAGAACGACTTAGTATACACCATGCTAAATCCTTTAGGAAAGAAAAGAAAAGAGTTAGAGTATACACCCTTGCCCTTAAGTTGACAAACATTAGATAGACATAACATGCTCAAAACATTGGTATATTGATATATTAGCTAAATATAATTAGTGGTGGATATCAAAGCCCTACCTTTTTATTATCATCAAATCAAAAATCAATCTCTGTTTTGTTTTACTTATGGAATTAAATTTAGACAAAATTTAGCAATCCTCGTGGGAATGACCACGAATTTGCACACTATACTACTGTGTTGACCTCGTGCACTTGCAGGTAAAACATCCAATTATTTGCCTATTGATTTAAGTAGATAATTAAGACAACATTCATCTTCTCTTCCACTCTTCAAGCCTCCGAGAAGATATTTATCTAAAATCTCCGTAGAACTAAGCACCCCCTCTCTTGAGCAGTTTAGTCACTATTTATAAGGTTTAAGATAAACCCTAGGAGCCCTTGGAGTCCTAGAAACGTTGTACTTTCATCCCCTATTCGAATTAGGTGACCTAAACTAGTTTACATCTCAATTCTACGTTTTTGTCCAGCAAGTTGGTGCAAATGCGTTCAATCCCAGTGAAGCAGGCGCTCGAGTGCCAATGCGCTCGACCCTAAGGAAAGAACTACTCGAGTGCAGGTGCGCTCAAGCCCAAGTATGTGGCGCTCGAGCCCTTGTTTTTGACTGTGCTCAATCTCTCATGCTTTAGGAGCTCCTTAAAATGTGTTTTAAGCCCTAAATCAATGAAATTTCTTGCATCTTCATTTAGAACCTGAAAACATGAAAGCAACACAACTTTAATGTTTTACGTCATCAATGAAATGCAAATCAAAATTACAGTTTAACTGCATGCTCATGAATAACATAATTAAAAAAATAAATAAATAATTGGGCAATGATATTGTTCCATACCCCAAACATGAAGCACATGTTGTCCTCAATGTGTAGATAGAGTTAGAAAACAATAGCAAGAGGATAGGTATACCTAAGTGATAAAATTTGGGGCATATCATACCCCCAAACTTGACTGCAAAAACACTTGTCCTAAAAAATATAGTGATACTCCAACCAAATAACAGTTAAGTGAAGTGCATTGTTGTGAAAATATTATCAAACTGTAAAAAGGGAACAACAATGGAGAATGATCAAATCTGAGGATCTTGTTCTAACCCCAGCCACCAAATTAAAATGAAAGATAATGAAAATACATATATAATCATATACAGCAGAAATTAAAACATCACAACCACAACACCAAAACTTGTTGACGAAAACCAATCAAAGGGAAAAACCACTAAGGGGCAGTCAAGACGTGATGAACAAAATACACAGATCTGAGATCTGAAAATGTCCAAGTCTTAACGGGGAAGGAGTCTCTTCATGACGTTAAGAACAAAAACATGTCAGCCTCGTCACGAGTCCGTCTTGACGAGAAACCAAGGAGCTTCTTCTTTAGTTGCAACACATGTTCCGTCCTAACGATTCATATGAGGAGAGACTAGGGAGTTCCTTCTTTACTCCTTCACATCCCGTCATGACGATTGATGTTGTCTTGTTAAAGTAAAAATATATAAACAATAAATTACCACTCGCCGTAGAACGAATCCTTGTCGGATAGGGCTATCTAGGGTGTTAAACCTCAAGGACTGCGGGGTGTTGTTATCAAGCTTTTCAAGATTCAATATAACTCAATTTAAAATATGGTTGATTTGCTTTTGGATTTATAAAGTAAACGCATAAAATAATAAAAGAGTAGTGATGAGAGATAGAATAGGTGGTTGATTTCACCACTAACCGCATAACAATGGTCAATCATAAATTAATAAGGAAAATTCATACTATGCATGATATAGGGCTCGTCTCAACTCAAGTAATCAAGAAAATACCATCATTTAAGAAATAAGTATAACCCATCTTCGGTTGGCATGGACCGTCCACCTAACCACTAAGATGCGGTACGATCCATCTTTCCTGCGTATGGCCTATCTAATTCCTTAATAGGATACACACAATCAATGAAATAGTATAACCCATCTTCGATTCGTACGAAGTGTCTACTTAAATTACACTAAACTAAGGTGTAGTACAATCCATCTTCCCTAGGCATGGTCTATCTAATCCTATTGATAATGTGCCAATTAAAACCGTTGTATACCAATCATTCATATAATCACAGAAAATATGAAGGATTGAGTTCAATCAATATAAAGACTTTCTAAGACGAGATAAGAAATTCATAATGATTGAATATAAAGGTTAAGATCAATTCTCACAATTATACAACCATCGTGCATAATATAGGAAAACCCAAATTGAAATACAATTAAACCATTGTTACTTGGAAAGGGCAACATCAACGCCATATTATAAAGTTTGCTGCTCATCGTGGTGCTGGGATGGCCACCTGCAATGATCTTCTTCTCTTTAACTTGTCAAGCCTCCAAGAAGAATATTTATGTTTAAAGCTAAGCACACCTTCTCTTGAAGCTTAGGGGTCTATTTATAGGGAGCAAACAAGTCCTAGAAGCCATAGGAATCCTAGAAAATTCGTAGGTCAGTCTCTCAATTGGAATAGGAGA
>NC_081544.1:11967881-11970107 GCF_901000735.1 Corylus avellana | reverse complement strand
TAACCACACTTTCTTTCATGTATAGAAACATGAGAAAACTGGACCATTTCAAACGGAGGAAGCACTCTCCTTAATTCTTGCAATTACAATTTGAACCATATATAACATTACTATCTAAAAATAATAAATCATACGAAATCAAGCTATTCTTGCTAACACAATTTCAACCATGTAACATTTCTATCTAAAAGTAATAAAATCATACTAAATCATGCAATTCTTTTTTAGGATGATCTAAAATTGAGACTACTTATATGGCACACCATCAATGCATTTTGCCAACAAAATATTTCCCCAAGCACGTTCCAAAAGTTAAATGATGCCAAAAGTGAGATTTCTGTCTTTTTTATTTATCGTTGTTGCCATAATAATTTTCTCAGACTGCAAGCAAGTGGTTAGTCAAGAAGCAATAAAATGTTGCTTTGACAACCACATTGGCAGTTGTGTGCCAAGCACGGATGATAAACGATGCAACCAAATGTGCCTGGATAATTGTAGTAAAGGAGGTTTTTGCAAGGTGCTCGACAGGCCAGCTCCAAATCATTATTGCCACTGTTACTGTTGATTAAGCAATAGCGTCTATCAACAATAAGGAGACTAAAAGTTTCTCCGAATAAATTACTACGAGTTTCTACTTTTCATGTCTACATCGTGAAAAGTTTCTCAGCCCATATTGTAGCTTGATCATAAAACCATGATATCATTAATTTAATATATATCGTTTATTATATGATTATTGTTCAAATTTGTTTGTTTTGATAGTGTTGCAACTATCATTAATTTAATATGTACCGGTTATTATTGATCAATGTACTGGCTAGTTTAATTGGTGATAAATACATTAGTAAATGACTTATAACACAAAGCACTGTTGAAATCACACAACAATTTTACCTGTAGATCACATCAAAACACATTTTCATAGCGAAAACAAAAAACCCCCCCCCGACAAAATACATTAACAAACATACCCTATCACATTGTTGAAGCCATTGGGTGAAAAAAATATTGCTATATTCTTATATATAGGCAACATAGACAAGAGGTCAAGTAGAAAAATGGTGAGCTTGAATATATGCTCCCTATTATCTTAGAAGAATGGTGGCTTGGCGTGTAAACGATTGACTAGGAGACTAAAAGTAAGTGATGCGGTTTGTATTCAAGTAAAATGATATCAATAATAAATTACCACTCGTAATAGAACAAATCCTTGTAGAGTAAGGTTATATTAAGGGTGTCGAACCTCAATGACTGCATTGGTGTTGCTATTAAGCTTAAATTACACTAAACTAGGGTGTAAAACAATTCGGATTCCCTATGCATGACCTATCAAACTCTCTTTATCATGTGTGAGTTTAAACCGTTGCATAACCATCACTCTTGTAATCATAGAAAATAAGAATGATTGAGTTCACTCATGGCAAAAAGCTTTCTAAGCCAAGATATGAATTGCATAAAGATTGAGTATAAACTTTAAAAATCAATTATCTGAGTTATACAACCATCATGCATATTGAAAAAACAGTTTTTTTAAATATAATGAAACAATTAGGACTTGGAAAGGGCTACATCAACACCCTATTACAAATTTAGCTACTCATGGTGATGTTGGAATGGCCTTCTGCCTTGTTCATCTTCTCTTCAACTCTCCAAGCCTTGAAGAAGATGATTTTGTGTAATTTCCCTTTTCTAAGCACCTACTTCTCTTGAGTGGTTTGTGACATATATATCGAGTGTAAAATAAACCCAGGGACCCCTCTGAAGAAACGCCACACTTCCGTCTCCTAGCCGAATTAGGGACCTAAAATTATTTCCTTTTTAGTTATGCATTGCCATCTGACATTGCCGCGCAAGTGCGCTCAAGCTCAGTTGATAGTGCACTCGAGCCCTTTCTGATCTCGAACTCAGTTAATGTTGCCCACGAGCTCTTCTTATGTGTGCTCGATCACAAGTGTTTCAGCAGCTTCTTGAAATGTGTTTTAAGCAAAAAATCAATTAAATTTTTTGCATGTACATTTAGAAACTAAAAACACTAAAACAACACAAAATCAAAAAGATAATGATGCTAACGAATTAACATAAACAAGTTAAGGGGCTTGAATGTGCAATATTGGGCACTTATCAATAGTAAGGCCTATTTTACGTAAAACATGGGGTTCCTTTTTGCTCAAGTGGATGGATTCTTCCTAACCAAAATCCATCCACTTGAGCAAAATGTCATCTAAT
>NC_081544.1:11954849-11967781 GCF_901000735.1 Corylus avellana | reverse complement strand
TATCTCTCTATCTTGTTCTTTTCACTCTCAACGTTGGTTCTCACTTCTCTCCCTCTCGCTCAACTTCACTTCTCTTTTCTCTCTCAACAAGTGTGCTGTGAGTGATAAAAAAGAGCAAGTAACCAATAACCACCACAAATGCTCTCTTGGTCCCAACTGCCACTACAATGTTTGGAGTTTTTTAATGGTTTTGGGACGAAGATCAGCTTGCAATTCTTGCCCTCCTCCATGATTGAGAAAAGCAAGCATTTTTTTATGCTCTAGTCTAAGTTCTGCAGATATGGGAAGAAAAGAGGAAAGCCAAATTTAGTTGTTGGTAGGTAAGGTTGAAGAAGGAATAAAAGAAGAAGAAAAGAAAAAGATGAAGAAGTGTGCTGGAAGTGGGAGACGAGGAATGAAAAAAGAAGAAAATAAAATGGAAGAAAGAGCGAGTGGCCTGGGGGAAGGTGGGGGAAAGTGGAAAGTTGGTGTAAGAGGAGTTTTTGATTTCGTTGTCTATCCTTCTAGGCAAGCAAGCAACAATGGCTGACCACCTATGACAAAAATAATCAATTAAATATAAGCCCAAAAGGACATAATTTTGACTAAGAAATGGTTTTAAAAATGGTTACAAAATGGAATTAAAAAAAGTTGTTTTATATATGTATAATTATAATTTAGGGATAAATGTAAAATTGGTCAATTTGGTTGACTTAAATTACAAATTCCATTATATAATTTGTTATTAAATAATCATATGATTTAATGATCAATAGATCATATGATATAACCATATAAATTCCAATGACAATACATACTTCAATTGTAGTTATAAGTAACACATTGTTGAATCCAATTTTAATTAATTAATTTGATATTATACGAATGACATTATCATTGTACACGAATACTATTGTTAAGCGCTAAAATATTCATATTTTTAGCCCTTAACTTACATGTTTTAATCTTTAGTTTTAGTTAATTATGTCATTTTAGCTCTTTATTGTGCTTTCCTTTATTTTGTAGGTCATTGGAAGAAAAAGAAGAAATTTAAGAAGTTTTGGACTTAAAAAGAGCCATTTTGGAATTTGGAAGGCTCTAGTAGTGCGATCAATCACAAGGGAGTTGCGATTGAGCACACTACAGGCAAGGATGGCAACATGCAAGGCAACCACGATCGAGCGTAAGCACCAAGAGGATCGATTGCAGACCTGCGATTGATCGCACACGGGTTGCTATCGAGTGCACCCGTGCGTGATGGCCAAGTCAGCCGCCAGCCTTAATAAGGAAAAAGCCACTTTTAGGGGTTTGTAGGCTTAATGCGAACTAGGGCTCAAACCCTACGATTTTTAGGGTCTCTAGAGTATTCCTAAAGGCCTATAAATAGATCCTTAAGCCCTAGAATAGATACACTTTCCGAGGAGAAGAATTGGAGCTCCTTAAGTTCAAGTTTCGGGTTTATTCTATTCATTTCTTTGTTTTTATTTTATAAAGATGTTTAACAGCAAACTTATGTGTAACTAATTTATTTAGTAGGGCTAGATTGAAGCCCTAGTTATGTTTAGTTAATATTTAATATTGGCGCCCTTGTGATGATCATGTTGTGATATTTAACTTGATTAATGCATGCTTTCATGAATTTCTCATATATGTGTGCCTGATCAACATATGCATGTAGTATGAACTAGTTAGTTAGATCAATTTGGATAACTGAGTCCTGGGTTTAACTTAAGTAACAAAAGAAATCCACACCGGGTTCTTGGGTTCATCAACATGGGGAACCGGGAGTAGACACCCATGCCCTAGGCCTTATGTGTTTGTCGATTTCCACAGTTTTATGCTTTCTTAAAGAACAACTTAGTAGACACCCATGCTAAATCCTTTAAGAAAGAAAAGAATTTGAGTAAACACCGATGCCTAATTCGTTGCTTAGGGAAATAAATAGCTTAAGGAGTAGACACCAATGCCTTTAGGTTGACAAACATTAGATATTCATAACATGATCAAAACATTGGCATATAGATATATTAGCTAAATATAGTTAGTGGTGGATATCAAAGCCCTACCTTTTTATTATTATCATCTCAAATCCAATCTTTGTTTTATTTTACTTTTGGAATTAATTTTAAGTAGAATTTAGCAATTCTCGTGGGACTGACCCCGTGCTTGCACCCTATACAACTGTGTTGACCTCGTGCAGTTGCGGGTAAAACATGCAATTATTTGCCTATTAATTTAGGTAGGTAATTCTGACAACAAGTTTCTGGCGCTGTTGCCGGGGATTGCGGCAAATTTTGTTTAGAATTAATTTCCTTTAGTTGTGTTATTTTAATTTTCAATTTTCAATTTTACTTTTTCCTGTAACTTATTTTGTTTTAAATTTTTTCTGTTTTTCTATTTTTTTTTCCACAGTTCCTATTTTGCCTCTATAGGTATGCTCGAGCGCCGAACTTGGGCAATCGAGCGCACCTTATGGTGCGATCGATCGCACATCCAAAGATTAGTATAGTTATTGTACTAATAATAGATCTGACTTTTTTTTATTTATTGCATGTAGGGTCATTCGAGTCTACATATTAGTAAGCTTTTATTTTTAATTTTGTTTTTATTTCCCTTTTAATTTTAAATTCTTTTTTGATTATTTTTTTTTATTTTTTATACCCTATTGCTCTGGTATAGCTTCCCTAAACTTGAATCTAGTAGAGATAACTCTCATGGTCCTCAGAGCCAATTGCTCCGATACCAAAATGTAGTGCCCCGACTTTACTTAATGAAAGGCAAAAGTGGAAATCTCTAATTCCCACTAAGCACTACTATCTCTTCCTCAATATCATTAGAGATTATAAATCTTGCAGCGGAATAACTTATTTTTTTCTTTCATAACCCTCACAAAACACATCAGAGCTCATAACAAGACTTCTATATTAAACAGATTTTTACATTGTACTTTACATGGTAAGAAAACACAGTAGTCAAAAGTGCCACAAACAGCACCTAAGTAACTGTACACAAAAAGCATCTAGAACATGTCTAACTATAGATACATTTCAAAAGATAGACATCTTCATAATATTCTACCATAAACTAAGGCACCAGAAAACCTTATCCACAATAACCTAGGCAGTCATATAGAGCATCTTCACCCTCTTCTACATCTGCATCAACATCTATGTAAATGTGGTGTAATTGTTGTGTTACCACATTTACATAGGCAGATTAATGAGTCCACGGTCTCAATAAGTATAAGAATTACTGATATTTTCAATATGATCGATCTTTTTCAAAAATATCTCTAACATGGTGATTATAATAACAGCTACGTTAGGTTTCCCAGACATATTCATTTTGTATAGCTGATAAGATAAGCATTGTAGAGTTGTCTTGTAATAAAATCCATTTATCTTCTCTAGACATTTTCTTTACTATGTACGACTTTATATTTATACATATATCCATTTTACTTGCATCTCATAAAATGAATATGCATATAAATATAAAGAGGTAAAACACATAAATCACGAAACATATAAATCACATTATTCAATGAATGCAATGCAATTGCTGGCCTCTCCGGCTTTCTAAAGGACTTGAACCTTTCGTTTACGGCTTTTAGGAGACTCCTCTGGCTCCTCGGTTAGCACCTATCTTCTTATTTTAACCTGGAATGGTCCTTCGGCTTCCACCGTTAACATAAGAACACCTCATAGTTTTCAATTCTACTTTAGGAAGACAAAAGGTTTCTTACTTAACATGAGAGGCTCCTTTTGCTCCCACCGTTAACATAGGAAAACCTTCTTGCTTCATATTTAATTCATCTCTTATTCTCAATCTTCAACAGTATGCAATAACATGTCTCTTAAAATCATTCTTTTGTTCTCATAATCATCTCCTTTCATTTCGCAACTTATTTCAATACATGTAAAAATAATTGAAAGCATATACTCATGTTACTCATAAAATAATTAGGCTCATGTAATAATTATACTTTGAAAGCTTTATAAAAATAGTATCATGCTCAGTAAGTGGTTATACTTACTAAAATAGTATTATGCTCAGTAAGTAGTTATTATTATAAAAATAGCATCATGCTCAGTAAGTAGTTATACTTACAAAAATAGTACCATGCTCAGTAAGTAGCTGTACTTACTTTTCACCGTAGACCATTAAGTTGGATTCCCATTCTAACCCTTGATTCTAATAGTCACTGCATTTAGTGCGCCTGTGTGCGACCATATATTAGTTTAAAATTATATTTAAAATGCTAAAAAAACGTCCTCTTAATTTCTCCCTATGCTTTATCCAAAATTGGACAACAAAACGACATATATCTAAAATATTATAATCTCAATTGGGTATCATAACGACTATGTAGCGTTACCACATATTTTTCTATGGGCATTACTACGGCATTGATGTAATATTTATTTAAAACTACTAATATTACTTGGGTATCACAACGGCGCTATTGTAAAATACCTAATAAAATTTAGGTACTGCAACGATGTATTTATAATATTTAAAAGGATGATTGAATATTACCCTTCCCGAGATATTCAATCACACTTTCCCGAGCAATTTAGACATCATAAAGACATAATTTAAATTCTAATAACTAGAATTGACATAAACTAAGGATAAAATAATTATACATAGCATTCCCACTTGAGCTAGCTCCAAAGCTTTAAGTTCTAAAGCTTATGTTTATATATGCTAGTTTCTATTCGAAATCTGGGAGAGAGAGAGAGAGGGAGAGTGTATTGCTGTGATTTTGAAAAGCATACACTGCACGGCCTAGGTTGAAATTAAATTAATAAAAGGTTGCTAGTTAAAACAATACCTGATTGCCGCCAATAACATAAAACAAAGCTTTAACTGCCGCCTAAAAACTAAAGCAACTCAGAACAAAAATTAAACGGCCGTGATTTATGGTATGCGTGAACTGTGACGTCACTACAATCTCACTTTCTTTGCTGCAATTTCCAGATTTTATTTTTACTGGTCGAACTCACTAGTGCAGCGTCCAACCCAACACAACCACACAAAGTCAAGTTCTCATGAATCTTCTACTGGGTGTATAAAAACAGCTATGGCCAAATCCACTCACGCACATCCACGTTTACCACACGGTTAAATAATAATATAATTATCTTTAACTCACACGGTTACCTATATATGTATATACAAACAAGTATCACTATTTATCTATTTAATGGACCAATTTCTCTACTTTTTAATTAGTCTCATTACTCTTCTTAAAGCCTAAAATAAGAATCTTTATTAATAAAATGGAGGGAACATTTTCCTCTGGTAGGATTCTTGGCATCCCTCTGGAATTTTAATTGATGTCTTTGGGCATAGAGTTGTCTATGATGCTCATAGTAGTTTGGAGGCTAAGTTGTCTTCTGTCATTCTTAATGGTGATTGGTTTTGGAGACGAGCCAGGTCTGAGGCTCTAGTGGAGATTCAAGCTAGGCTTCATGAGATAAGGTTTGGACCTTATGACAAACCTGTATGGACTGTTTCTAGGGGAGGTTCATATGTTAGCTCAGAAACTTGGGATTTTCTTAGAGAAAAGAAGGTAGAGGTTAGTTGGTGGAAGATGGTGTGGTTTCCAAATGCTATCCCTAAGCATGCTTTCATTTTATGGCTTGCTGTACAGGACAGGCTTCTCACTGGGGATCGGTTGATGAAATGGGGATATAAAGGTGAGGTTAAGTGTTTCTTCTGTCATAATCAAATTGAAAGCAGGGATCATTTGTTTTTTGAGTGTAGCTTCAGTTACAGAATATGGAAGTTTTGTATGCATCGGTGCCATGAAAACAATTCTCCTATTATCTGGGATGAGGTTCTGAAGTTAGGAATCAGCAAATGGGGAACTAAAACTCTTAAAGGTCTCCTCTGCCACCTTGTGCTAGGATCTGTTATTTACAATTTGTGGTGCACTAGAAATGAATTGAAACACTCTGGTCATCCTATTTCTGAGGAACAGATTTTGAGGAAAGTTCTTTGGGAAGTGAGAACAAGAATTGCAGGGAAGGGCAAGTTTTCTGAAAACAGAGAGAATTTGGTTTTAGCTGCTCAGTGGAATTTACCTGCAGATTTATTCTTGTAATAGTTGTAATAATGGTGTGGTTTGTAATTAGGCCCTTGGGAGCGCGTCTCTGTTGGTGAGGCTTGGTGGTTTTTTTTGTGGTTTTGTTTTGTTTGCTGTCTGTATTCTCAGCTGCAGACTGGATTCTGGTTTTTTAGCTGGATGGGGTAGGCCTCTGTGAGGTTGAGTTTTTCAGCCTTTTGGAAAAGGCTTGTATTTGGTGTTACTATTGTTGATTGGTTTGTTTGCTAATAAAGTCTCTTATTCATCAAAAATAAAAAATAAAAAAAATCAAGGCCTATAAATTAAATTCCATCAATCAAAATATAGTCCCATAAATATCCACATTCTTTTGACACCTCCAAGATTATTATTCTATCTAGTTATAAAATATTCTTTAAATTTCACCTTTAATCATAGATTAAAAGTTCATATCATTACATCGATTGTAATGTCCCACATCGCCTGGGTATGGAGATAGAGATGTGCTTATATGTATACTTACACCCTTAATGACAACAATGCGTTTTAAAGTCGTGATGATCATGATCTCATCAGGACTCCGTAGCCAAGGGTGCTTTTGCGAGAGTAGTACCAGGATGGGTGACTTTCTGGGAAGTCTGGTATGGAGGAGCCAAAAGCGGACAATACTATGTGTCATTGGTATGGGGTGTTACAGATAATCCTCATTTTTGAAACATGAGTTTTGAGTGAAATGCCTTTGATAGATTGACAAGCAAAAGACTTGCTCAGGAATTGTTAAATGCCAAATATTGTATATTTGAACCTCTTAATTTAAAATTGTTAATCTTTAACTGTGTCATAATCTGTTGTTCTGTGTTAATTCTTTGTTTTAGTGTTTCGTAGGTTGCTAAGAAAAAACTAGGCCTTTAAAGGGAAAAATGCAAAGTTTGGAAGAAAGTTGAAAAATGAACTATCTAAGGTAGGATCGAGATCACCATCTTGCGCTCATGTGCTCGAGCCCACCCACTATAATACCCCTCCCCAATAACACACAATATTGTCCCCTTTTGGGCCCCCACGAACCAGAGTTCTCAAGAGGTCACCCATCCTGGTATTACTCTCGTAGAAGCACGCTTAACTGCGGAGTTTTGATGGGATCATAATCATCACGGCTTTAAAACGCGTTGTTGTAATTAAGGGTGTAAGTATACATATAAGCACACCCCCATCTCCATACCCAAACGATGTGGGGCGTCACAATCATCCCCTCCTAGGACCTAGTATCCCCTTTGGCGACCCTCATGGGATTAGCACATTCTTGGCTTCCCAGCAAGTGCCCGGTAGCAACCTTCATGGACTTGTGCACGCTCCCCCCTTCTCAGACTGGGCAATGGCTCTTATACCATTTGTAAGACCCCACCCCAATGACACACAATATTGTCCACTTTTGGCTCCCCTAAACCAGACTTCGGAAGAGGTCATCCATCCTGGTACTACTTTCGCAGAAGCACGCTTAACTAGGGAGTTCTGATGGGATCATGGCCATCACAGCTTTAAAACGTGTTGTTGTCATTAAGGGTGTAAGTATACATATAAGCACATCCCCATCTCCACACCTAGGCGATGTGGGACATCACAATCATCCCTTCTTAGGACCCAGCGTCCCTGTTGGCGACCCCATTCTTAGTGTCCTAGCGAGTGCCCTCTAGCGACCTTCATGGGGTTGTGCACACTTCCCCTATCTCAGGCTGGGCAATGCTCTGAGACCATTTGTAACACCCCATCCCAATGACACACAATATAGTCTTCTTTTGGCTCCCCTAAACCAGACTTCCCAGGAGGTCACCTATCTTGGTACTACTCTTGCAAAAGCACGCTCAATGCGGAGTTTTGGTGGGAGCATGACCATCACGGCTTTAAAACCGTTGTTCTCATTAAGGGTGTAAGTATACATATAAGCACATCTTCATCTCCATACCCAAGCTATTTGGTAAGTCACACCCACTCCCACCAGCAAGTCATCAATGCGCAAGCGCTACGCAACATAAGAAGATTGCATGCACGAGTGCGATCGAGCGCACTGGCCATGTGCTCGAGCACACTCGTCTACCAGCTAAGCCCTAGTGCCATTTGCAGGGTTTTAAACCTCAGAAACCCTTATAAATAGAAGGCAGAGCCTCAAGAAAAGGAGGCTGGAGACCAAGTCTGAAATTTCACAACTTTTCTCCCCATTGCATTTAGTTTTTCTTTAGGTTTTGGTTTTATTTTCCATAATCATGTGGAGCTAAATTCTCAACTAAGGTTGAGGATGAAGCCTCATCAATGAAAAGTGACATTGTGTTCATGTAAGTCAGTGTTATCCAATTTTATTGAGTTTTAATTTCAATTGTTTTACTTCTAATCAATTTGTGGAGTGATTCTTTGATATCTTTGCGATTCAAGGATACATTTGATGATTTGAGATAATTTCATATAATTGATTGCTTGACTTTTTAATTCATAAAAAAATCGGATATCTCTTGTGATTTGTTCTATAGATACAATTGGATATCCCTTGTGATTTAAATTGGATTTCTTTTGTGATTTGTGTAAAAGAATGGATACATGGGATGGTGTTGATTAACTTTTTGAAGCAAAAGTAAAACATACCCAAAATTTTATTATGACAACTTTGGATGATATTGATGAACATGAGATGTGTTGCTATGATTTGGTGAGTGTGGATTCCAAAATCTTACTGCTTTATATTTTGATTAATTTTATTTTGTTTAGTTTATGTTTTATCTTTTACTTTAACAACCAAAATTCAAACCTCTTTTCGAACTAAGTTAGGATTAAATTAGTTTAGATATAATTTGTTCTTAAAAAATACAATTCCCTATGGGATTGACCTCACACTTGCAACCCTTTCACTGCAAGTGATTCATGCACTTGCGAGTATAATTAAAATTTCACAACAAGTTGTTGGTGCGGTTGCCGGGGAATTGTTTGATTTTTGAAAACAATTTATGTCTAAATTAGTTTTATCTTTCTACTAGTTATAATTAGAATTTTAACTTTGCAATTTGTTTCTTTTATTATTGTTTCTAATAATAATAAAAAAAAATATGTTTGTTTTTTGGGCTTGTTTTGCAGTTTTGCCGAATCTTCATCCGCACATCAATGCTTGAGTGCAATCGCAACCAAGGCCGCAGTTACCCATTTGAGCACACCTGCGCTCGACAACTTCACTCATCAGCTCGAGCGCTTCAGCGCTCAAGGTAGAACCACTGACAGATCAGCGCTCTTGCGCTTGATCCCATCCAGCCTATGCTCGAGCGCACCCTCACAGACAGCACCAACAGACTAGAAGTAGCTGCAGATTTTTGCCAAATTTATTTGGTTCCTTTTGTGAGTTTTTAATTTTTAGTTTTTATTTTTTATTTTTGATATTGTGTTAGTCGTTTTTTTTTTTTTTTTTTTTTAAAAAAAATGGTTAGTACTTTATGTGGGATATTTGCATGCTAAAGAGTGGAAGCATGGATTTTCAGTTTGAAGATTTTAATAATTTTTCTGTATAACATGCTTCTTTTAGTTGTAGGACATCAGCTCCTACCAACTACCCTCACAATTTGTACCCACATAAACCATGTTCATATTGTTTCAATCCTTATCATCAGGTTAGCAATTGTACAACATTTGGGCAATTTTCTAATTTTTCTTGTGACCACATGAACACCAATTTCTCGAGCCCGAGGTTTAAATCAAATTCCAATTTTTACAACCCGAAATGGGGCAACCATTCTGATTTCTCGTGGCAAGCTTAGGCTACGGGGAATTTTGCTCCCCAATTTCATGAACTGCACCATCCTGAATATCCGCAGTTCAATAACCAATCTTCCACTCCTTCATCTTGCAATTATCATCCATAAGAATCATCATTGCAGGACACGTTTAAGGCATTCATGCAATCAACTAACCAGATCATGCAGTCAACTAGCCAGGTCATACAACCAAATAACCAAGTAATACAAGAACTACGACAATCCATGCAAGAGCTCAAAGATGCTAACACTCAAGCTACTGGGGTGGCAAAATGGATTGGCCAAAGTGAGAATGAACACTCATCTAAACATCAACTTTACCCAATGACTCAATATTGGGACAATGAGAGCATAGTGGATAACAATGAGGAAAAAGAGCTTCGAAGTCGATTGATGGCTGAAAGACACTACATGATTGATGAGGATGATGCTAGAAAATCTTATCATGAGCATGTCCAAGCCACCACCATACTTGAAAGTGAGGAAATTGTGGATAACAATGAGGAGGAAGAAAAAGAGGAGCAAGTTGAGCACACAAAGCAAGTTAAGCCCCAACAGATCATAATTTGTCCAATGACAAGGAAGTGAGTACTGAAGCTCCTTCCTTCATCATTATCCCTCTTGAGACACATCATGAGCCCAAAGCTGCAGCTCCACAATGTCTGGAAGAGCCATCTTATGTCAAGATCTTGAAGGACTTATGCACACAAGTGAGCAAAGCTAGGAACCATGGTCCAAAGAAGATCCTTCGAAGCAAGCAAGTCGGCTACCTAAGATGGTGAAACATCCTTCCGGAATGCTAACAAATTTTAAAGAAGCAAGGGTGGAAGGGATTGGTTGGACATCCGAATAATCGGGGAAAGTGCGACGAATTTTCTTTTCATTTTATTTTCCGCACATTGTCTTTCTTTCCTTTTCATTTTATTTCTTGACATTTTATTTTCGTTTCTAACAACAATTAACCTTGTGATGCTTGTTTCTGTGAGAAAATTTTGCTGTTAGTTTTTAACAGGTGTTTTGATGTTTAAGTTTGGGGGACGCCCTAGCCTTTCGCACACTAAGTTGTTTCCTTACTTCGGGTAATGTATTTCAATACTAAATATTGAAGACAATGTGTAATTCAAGTTTTGGGGTATAGAAAGACACTCTGTCTCTTTTTGTTTATCTGTTTGTTTTTATCTGTTTATTGCTTTAAAAAAAAAATGCTATTTTGTTGTTACGTATGAGTGAAGCTGTAACTGTGGTTTGCTTTTCATTGGCTTGCTTGACTTTTTGAACACATCATCATGTCATTAGGAATATGAGTCCTTTGACTCATTTTTTGGGCTAGAGAGACTTCACTTGTTTTGAGTTTAATTATCATGAGCACATTATCATATATTCTGTGAGGTATGATATTTGAGCTTAATCATGTGTATTTTGACATTTGTTGGATGACCTATTCAATAACCCAGGCTTGCAAGAGAAAAAACAAAAAAATAAATAAATCAACGTAGCAGAAATCCTGTAATAAATTTTTGCTTAAATTGACCTTATAATTACAACAATAAAACTAACGAGGGCATCTAAGTAATGCACAATCTCATCTCAACATATACATCAATGAATATACAATCTTACATCAAATGCCACACATGGCATCAAAAAAATATAAAAAGCCTCACTTGACTCAAGTCAAAAACCCATCACCTAGCATATCCAAACTTACCCTATGATGAAATCTAAGGTTGGCCTCGGACAGACACTAATCCATCAACTTGCAACTCTTGCATGATTATGGGATCATCACATTCGCACAACATATATATGAGTCAACTGTCTCAGTATGCAAAATTAGTCTAAATTAAAAATTCATCTTTGTGATATAAAAACAAAAATAATAATAATTTAGAGATTATCGGGATATGTCAAAATAATAATTTAGTCCCTGTAATCAAATTCTGTCAAAATACTTGACGGATTCCATTAGTTTATCACGACATCACCAATAGAATAATGATACGTGTTATTCTTACTTACAAGTAAATAAATATATTATATATATAAAAATTTTTAAAATTAAGAAAAAATAAAATAAAAAATTATGGGGTGGCTGCCCGTGGGCAACGAGCCACCCTTAGAAATGGCTACGCGTGGCTCAAGGCCACCTTTCGACGCACAGGGGTGGCTCGCAGCCACCCCAACCACCTTGGGGTGGCCGCCGTGCGGCCCCCGTGCCACCCCGTCCCCCAAACTGGAAGCCACCCACTATTTTCTTTTTTTAAAAAAAATAAATAAATAATTTATAAATTTTATATATTTATATTTTTTGTTTGAATTTTTTCTTTGAGGGCATTTTTGTCTTTTAATGAGATTTAACGTCTAAAAGAGAATAGTCCATCCAATTTAACCAGTTTCCCTAGAGGTGGGCAGATTAACCGATTACCGATTACCGACTTTAACCGAACCGATATTAACTGTAACTGATAGTTATCGGTCGGTAATCGGTTAAATATTTTATACCGATAAGCTTATCGGTCGGTTAAAAATTTTTTATCGAAAAACCAATATGACTGATAAGCTATTTTAATTTTTAATTTTTTAGAATTTTATATTTATTATTGTAGTGGATCAATATTTTTTTTTTTTAAAAAAAAAAGTTTCAATAACCTATTTTAGCAAAAAATATACTCTAAAATAACTAATTTTTAATAAGCTATTTTAGGCGTTAGCATTACAAAATGTATTTGGGCCTCCAAAACAATTAATTTTTGGCCCAATTAGCAACTAGTAAAAGCCCAATAAAAAGCCCACAAATATCCAAACAGATTTAACCGACCGGTTAACCGATTACCGATATGACTGATAATTTTCGGTTAACACTTCTTATCGGTCGGTAATCGGTTAAGATTTGGTTAACCGACCGATACCCAGCCCCAAGTTTCCCTAACGAAAGGGGGGTTTTGGGAAGAAAATGATTGTCTGAGAGGGTCGGAAAGTAAGGTTGGCAGTTCATACAGGGAAATTGACAATGCGTGGTAGTTGATGGGGGGAAAAAGTAGTTACCCCTAAAAAAAAAAAAAAAAACCACTAGCATGTTTTAGTGGCTAATGATG
>NC_081544.1:11884849-11947349 GCF_901000735.1 Corylus avellana | reverse complement strand
TATGCATTGCCGTCTGACATGGCCGCGCAAATGTGCTTGAGCACTGTTGATGGTGTGCTCGAGCCCTTTCTATGCTTGAGCTAAATTAATGTTGCCCTCGAGCTCTTCTTATGTGTGCTCGATCACAAGTGTTTTGGTAGCTTCTGGAAATGTGTTTTAAGCCCAAAATCAATTGATTTTTTTTGCATCTTCATTTAGAAACTAAAAACACTAAATAAAAACAAAATCAAAAAGATAATGACGCTAAGGAATTAACATAAGCAAGTTAAGGGGATTGAATGAGCAACATTCGGCACTTCTACTAGTAAAGCCTCTTATGTAAAACATGATGTTTCTTTTAGCTCAAGAGGATGGATTCTTCCTAGCTTGAATATTATATCACTCATAATCCAAATTAGAAGAGTTTTGGTTTTATGACAATTGGTTTAGTACTCTGTATTTTAGCTTGCATTGTCACAGCTTGGAAAGGAAAGAGATAACTCGACACTAGTTTGCTAAAGTTTCGATTTTGGTTATGACTTGTATATGTAACGCCGTACCCTAAATTTCAAGGGAGAAGTGAAATTTTTCTCTCATTTAACCACAAGACACTACTACTAAAGCCTTAATAATTAAATCAATGTAGCAGAAATCCTATTATAAATTTTTGCTTGAATTGACCTTATAATTTCAACAATAAAACTAACGAGAGCTTCTAAGTAATACACAATCTCATCTCAACATATACATCAATGAATATACAATCTTACATCGAATGCAACACATGGAATCAAAAAAATATAAAAAGCCTCACTTGACTCAAGTGAAAATCCCATCACCTAGCATATCCAAACTTACCCTATGATGAAATCTAAGGTTGGCCTCGGACAGACACTAATCCATCAACTTGCAACTTCTGCACAATTATGGGGTCTTCATATTCGCACAACGTATATATGAGTCAACGGTCTCAGTATGCAAAATCAGTCTAAATTAAAATTTCATCTTTGTGATATAAAAACAATAATAATACTAATTCAAAAATTATCAGGATATGCCAAAATAATAATTTAGTACCTGTAATAAAATTTCGTCAAAAATACTTGATGGATTCCATTAGTTTGTCACGTCATCACCAATAGAATGATGATACGTGCCATTCTTCATTAAAAGTAAATACATAAATATGTATATCTATATATATACATATTATTTTTTAAAATTAAAACAAGATAAAAATAAAATAAACAATTGAGGGGTGCCTGCCGGTGGGCAATGAGCGACCCTCAAAAATGGCTGGGGGTGGCTCGCTGCCACCCTCCGACCCACGGCGGTGGCTCGCAGCCACCCCAGCCACCTTCGGGTGGCCCCTGTGAGGCCCTTGTGCCATATCCTCCCCCAAACCGGAAGCCACCCACTATTTTCTTTTCCTAAAAAAAAAAAAAAAAATTTAATTTATAAAGTTTATATATTTATATTTTTTGTTTTTATTTGGGGGTATTTTTGTCTTTTAATGAGATTTAAGGGTTAAAAGAGAATATTCCATTCAATTTAATCAGTTTCACTAACGAAAGGGGGGTTTTGGGAAGAAAATGGTTGTCTGATAGGGTCAGGAAGGAAGGTTGGCAGTTCATGCGAGGAAATTGACAATGCGTGGGAGTTGATAGGGGAAAAAGGTAATTACTCCTACAAAAAAAAAAAAAAAAAAAAAAACTAGCATGTTTTAGGGGATAATGATGTCATCAACTTTACTATTTACTTTTCAAGGTTGTATTAATAGTACCATTACTAAAAGGAATTTTACTTTTTGTGAACCACACTTTCTTTCATGTATAGGAACATGAGAAAACTGGAGCATTTCAAACGGAGGAAGCACTCTCCTTAATTCTTGCAATTACAATTTGAACCATATATAACATTACTATCTAAAAATAATAAATCATACGAAATCAAGCTATTCTTGCTATTACAATTTCAACCATATAACATTACTATCTAAAAGTAATAAAATCATACTGAATCATGCAAATTGACACTATTTATATGGCACACCATCAATGCATTTTGCCAACAAAATATTTCCCCAAGCACGTTCCAAAAGTTAAATGATGCCGAAAGTGAGATTTCTGTCTTTTTTATTTATCGTTGTTGCCATAATAATTTTCTCAGACTGCAAGCAAGTGGTCAGTCAAGATACAATAAAATGTTGCTTTGACAACCACATTGGCAGTTGCGTGCCAAGCACGGATGATAAACGATGCAACCAAATGTGCCTGGATAATTGTAGTAAAGGAGGTTTCTGCAAGGTTTTCGACAGGCCAGCTCCAAATCATTATTGCCACTGTTACTGCTGATTAAGCAGTCGCGTCTATCAACAATAAGGAGACTAAAAGTTTCTGCGAATAAATCACTACGGATTTCTACTTTGCATGTCTACATCGTGAAAAGTTTCTCAGCCCATATTGTAGCTTGATCATAAAACAATGATATCATTAATTTAATATATATCGTTTATTATATGATTATTGTTCAAATTTGTTTGTTTTGATTGTGTTGCAACTATCATTAATTTAATATGTACCAGTTATCATTGATCAATGTACTGGCTAGTTTAATTGCTGATAAATACATTAATAAATAACTTATAACACAAAGCATTGTTCAAATCACACAACAATTTTACCTGTAGATCACGGCAAAACACATTTTCATAGCGAAAACAAAAAACCCCCGACAAAATACATTAACAAACATACCCTGTCACATTGTTGAAGCCATTGGGTGAAAAAATATTGCTATATTCTCATATATAGGCAACATAGACAACAGGTCAAGTAGAAAAATGGTGAGCTTGAATATATGCTCCCTGTTATCTTAGAAGAATGGTGGCTTGGCATGTAAACGATCGACTAGGAGACTAATAGTTAGTGTTGCGGTTTGTATTCAAGTAAAATGATATCAATAATAAATTACCACTCGTAATAGAACGAATCGTTGTAGAGTAAGGTTAAATTAAGGGTGTCGAACCTCAATGACTGCATTGGTGTTGCTATTAAGCTTAAATTACACTAAAGTAGGGTGTGGAACAATTCGGATTCCCTATGCATGACCTATCAAACTGTCTTTATCATGTGTCAGTTTAAACCGTTGCATAACCATCACTCTTATAATCACAGAAAATAAGAATCATTGAGTCCACTCATAGGAAAAAACTTTCTAAGCCAAGATATGAATTGCATAAAGATTGAGTATAAACTTTAAAAATCAATTCTCTCAGTTATACAGCCACCATGCATATGGAAAAACACTAAATTAAATACAATGAAACTGTTAGGACTTGGAAAGGGCTACACCAACATCCTATTACGAATTTAGCTACTCGTGGTGATGTTGGAATGGCCTTCTGCATTGTTCATCTTCTCATCAACTCTCCATGCCTTGAAGAATATGATTTTGTGTAATTCCCCTTTTCTAAGCACCTACTTCTCTTGAGTGGTTTGTGACATATATATCGAGTGTAAAATAAACCCTGGGACCCCTCTGAGGAAACGCCACACTTCCGTCTCCTAGCCGAATTAGGGACCTAAAATTATTTCCTTTTTTGTTATGCATTGCCGTCTGACATTGCCACGCAAATGCACTTGAGCACTGTTGATGGTGCGCTCGAGCCCTTTCTAAGCTTGAGCTAAATTAATGTTGCCCTCGAGCTCTTCTTATGTGTGCTCGATCACAAGTGTTTTGGTAGCTTCTTGAAATGTGTTTTAAGCCCAAAATCAATTGATTTTTTTTGCATCTTCATTTAGAAACTAAAAACACTAAATAAAAACAAAATCGAAAAGATAATGACACTAAGGAATTAACATAAGCAAGTTAAGGGGATTGAATGAGCAACATTCGGCACTTCTACTAGTAAAGCCTCTTATGTAAAACATGATGTTTCTTTTAGCTCAAGAGGATGGATTCTTCCTAGCTTGAATATTATATCACTCATAATCCAAATTAGAAGAGTTTTTGTTTTATGACAATTGGTTTAGTACTCCGTATTTTAGCTTGCATTGTCACAGCTTGGAAAGGAAAGAGATAACACGACACTAGTTTGCTAAAGTTTCAATTTTGGTTATGACTTGTATATGTAACGCCGTACCCTAAATTTCAAGGGAGAAGTGAAATTTTTCTCTCATTTAACCACAAGACACTACTACTAAAGCCTTAATAATTAAATCAATGTAGCAAAAATCCTATTATAAATTTTTGCTTGAATTGACCTTATAATTTCAACAATAAAACTAACGAGAGCTTCTAAGTAATACACAATCTCATCTCAACATATACATTAATGAATATACAATCTTACATTGAATGCAACACATGGAATCAAAAAAATATAAAAAGCCTCACTTGACTCAAGTGAAAAACCCATCACCAAGCATATCCAAACTTACCCTATGATGAAATCTAAGGTTGGCCTCGGACAGACACTAATCCATCAACTTGCAACTTCTGCACAATTATGGGGTCTTCACATTCGCACAACGTATATATGAGTCAACGGTCTCAGTATGCAAAATCAGTCTAAATTAAAATTTCATCTTTGTGATATAAAAACAATAATAATACTAATTCAAAAATTATCAGGATATGCCAAAATAATAATTTAGTACCTGTAATAAAATTTCGTCAAAAATACTTGATGGATTCCATTAGTTTGTCACGTCATCACCAATAGAATGATGATACGTGTCATTCTAAATGAAAAGTAAATACATAAATATGTATATATATATATATATATAGATACATATTATTTTTTAAAATTAAAAAAAAAAGATAAAAATAAAATAAACAATTGAGGGGTGCTTGCCGGTGGGCAATGAGTGACCCTAAAAAATGGCTGGGGGTGGCTCGCTGCCACCCTCCGACCCACGGCGGTGGCTCGCAGCCACCCCAACCACCTTCGGGTGGCCCCTGTGAGGTCCCTGTACCATATCCTCCCCCAAACCGGAAGCCACCCACTATTTTCTTTTCCTTAAAAAAAAAAAAAAATTTAATTTATAAAGTTTATATATTTATATTTTTTGTTTTTATTTGGGGGTATTTTTGTCTTTTAATGAGATTTAAGGGTTAAAAGAGAAGATTCCATCCAATTTAACCAGTTTCACTAACGAAAGGGTGGTTTTGGGAAGAAAATGGTTGTCTGATAGGGTCAGGAAGTAAGGTTGGCAGTTCATGCGAGGAAATTGACAATGCGTGAGAGTTGATAGGGGAAAAAGGTAATTACTCCTAAAAAAAAAAAAAAACTAGCATGTTTTAGTGGATAATGATGTCATCAACTTTACTATTTACTTTTCAAGGTTGTATTTATAGTACCATTACTAAAAGGGATTTTACTTTTTGTGAACCACACTTTCTTTCATGTATAGAAGCATGAGAAAACTGGAGCATTTCAAACGGAGGAAGCACTCTCCTTAATTCTTGCAATTACAATTTGAACCATATATAACATTACTATCTAAAAAAAATAAATCATACGAAATCAAGCTATTCTTGCTATTACAATTGCAACCATATAACATTACTATCTAAAAGTAATAAAATCATACTAAATCAAGCAATTCTTTTTTAGGATGATCTAAAATTGACACTATTTATATGGCACACCATCAATGCATTTTGCCAACAAAATATTTCCCCAAGCACGTTCCAAAAGTTAAATGATGCCGAAAGTGAGATTTCTGTCTTTTTTATTTATCGTTGTTGCCATAATAATTTTCTCAGACTGCAAGCAAGTGGTCAGTCAAGATGCAATAAAATGTTGCTTTGACAACCACATTGGCAGTTGCGTGCCAAGCACGGATGATAAACGATGCAACCAAATGTGCCTGGATAATTGTAGTAAAGGAGGTTTCTGCAAGGTTTTCGACAGGCCAGCTCCAAATCATTATTGCCACTGTTACTGCTGATTAAGCAGTCGCGTCTATCAACAATAAGGAGACTAAAAGTTTCTGCGAATAAATCACTACGGATTTCTACTTTGCATGTCTACATCGTGAAAAGTTTCTCAGCCCATATTGTAGCTTGATCATAAAACCATGATATCATTAATTTAATATATATCGTTTATTATATGATTATTGTTCAAATTTGTTTGTTTTGATTGTGTTGCAACTATCATTAATTTAATATGTACCAGTTATTATTGATCAATGTACTGGCTAGTTTAATTGCTAATAAATACATTAATAAATAACTTATAACACAAAGCATTGTTCAAATCACACAACAATTTTACCTGTAGATCACATCAAAACACATTTTCATAGCGAAAACAAAAAACCCCCGACAAAATACATTAACAAACATACCCTATCACATTGTTGAAGCCATTGGGTTAAAAAATATTGCTTATTCTCATATATAGGCAACATAGACAACAGGTCAAGTAGAAAAATGTTGAGCTTGAATATATGCTCCCTGTTATCTTAGAAGAATGGTGGCTTGGCATGTAAACGATCGACTAGGAGACTAATAGTTAGTGTTGCGGTTTGTATTCAAGTAAAATGATATCAATAATAAATTACCACTCATAATAGAACGAATCGTTGTAGAGTAAGGTTAAATTAAGGGTGTCGAACCTCAATGACTGCATTGGTGTTGCTATTAAGCTTAAATTACACTAAAGTAGGGTGTGGAACAATTTGGATTCCCTATGCATAACCTATCAAACTGTCTTTATCATGTGTCAGTTTAAACCGTTGCATAACTATCACTCTTATAATCACAGAAAATAAGAATCATTGAGTTCACTCATGGGAAAAAACTTTCTAAGCCAAGATATGAATTGCATAAAGATTGAGTATAAACTTTAAAAATCAATTCTCTCAGTTATACAACAACCATGCATATGGAAAAACACTAAATTAAATACAATGAAACAGTTAGGACTTGGAAAGGGCTACACCAACATTCTATTACGAATTTAGCTACTCATGGCCCCAGTGAGTCCCCTATGCCATATCCTCCCCAAAACCGGAAGCCACCCACTATTTTCCTTTCCTTATAAAAAAAAAAAAAATTACTTTATAAAGTTTATATATTTATATTTTTTGTTTGAATTTTTTATTTGGGGGTATTTTTGTCTATTAATGAGATTTAACGGTTAAAAGAGAGTATTCCATCCAATTTAACCAGTTTCATTAACGAAATGAGGGTTTTGGGAAGAAAATGGTTGTCTGATAGGGTCGGGAACTAAGGTTGGCAGTTCATGCGAGGAAATTGACTGAGTGGTAGTTGATAGGGGAAAAAGGTAATTACTCCTAAAAAGAAAAAAAAAAAAAAAAAAACTAGCATGTTTTAGTGGATAATGATGTCATCAACTTTACTATTTACTTTTCAAGGTTGTGTTAATAGTACCATTACTAAAAGGGCTTTTACTTTTTGTGAACCACACTTTCTTTCATGTATAGAAACATGAGAAAACTGGAGCATTTCAAACGGAGGAAGCACTCTCTTTAATTCTTGCAATTACAATTTGAACCATATATAACATTACTATCTAAAAATAATAAATCATACGAAATAAAGCTATTCTTGCTATTACAATTTCAACCATATAACATTACTATCTAAAAGTAATAAAATCATACTAAATCATGCAATTCTCTTTTAGGACGATCTAAAATTGACACTATTTATAAGGCACACCATCAATGCATTTTGCCAACAAAATATTTCCCCAAGCACATTCCAAAAGTTAAATGATGCCGAAAGTGAGATTTCAGTCTTTTTTATTTATCGTTGTTGCCATAATAATTTTCTCAAACTTCAAGCAAGTGGTCAATCAAGATGCAATAAAATGTTGCTTTGACAACCACATTGGCAGTTGCGTGCCAAGCACGGATGATAAACGATGCTACCAAATGTGCCTGGATAATTGTAGTAAAGGAGGTTTTTGAAAAGGTTTTCGACAGGCCAACTCCAAATCATTATTGCCACTGTTACTGTTGATTAAGCAGTCGCTTCTATCAACAATAAAGAGACTAAAAGTTTGTCCGAATAAATCACTAAGAATTTCTACTTTTCATGTCTACATCGTGAAAAGGTTCTCAGCCCATATTGTAGCTTGATCATAAAACCATGATATCATTAATTTAATATATATCGTTTATTATATGATTATTGTTCAAATTTGTTTGTTTTGATTGTGTTGCAACTATCATTAATTTAATATGTACCAGTTATTATTGATCAATGTACTGGCTAGTTTAATTGCTAATAAATACATTAATAAATAACTTATAACACAAAGCATTGTTGAAATCACACAACAATTTTACCTGTAGATCACATCAAAACACATTTTTATAGCGAAAACAAAAAACCCCCGACAAAATACATTAACAAACATACCCTATCACATTGTTGAAGCCATTGGGTGAAAAAATATTGCTATATTCTTATATATAGGCAACATAGACAACAGGTCAAGTAGAAAAATGGTGAGCTTGAATATATGCTCCCTGTTATCTTAGAAGAATGGTGGCTTGGCGTGTAAGCGATTGACTAGGAGACTAAAAGTAAGAGATGCGGTTTGTATTCAAGTGAACTAATATCAATAATAAATTACCAATCCTAATTGAACGAATCCTTGTAGAGTAAGGTTATATTAAGGGTGTTGAACTTCAATGACTGCATTGGTGTTGTTATTAAGCTTAAATTACACTAAACTAGGGTGTGAAACTATTCGGATTCTATGCATGGCCTATCAAACTGTCTTTATCATGTGTCAGTTTAAACCGTTGCATAACCATTACTCTTATAATCACAGAAAATAAGAATGACTGAGTTCACTCATGGCAAAAAGCTTTCTAAGCCAAGATATGAATTGCATAAAGATTGATTATAAACTTTAAAAATCAATTCTTTGAGTTATACAACCATCATGCATATTGAAAAACCCTAAATTAAATACAATGAAACAATTAGGACTTGGAAAGGGCTACATCAACACCCTATTACGAATTTAGCTACTCATGGTGATGTTGGAATGGTCTTCTGCCTTGTTCATCTTCTCTTCAACTCTCCAAGCCTTGAAGATGATTTTGTGTAATTTCGTTTTTGTAAGCACCTACTTATCTTGAGTGGTTTGTGACATATATATCGAGTGTAAAATAAACCCTGGGACCCCTCTGAAGAAACGCCATACTTCTGTCTCCCAGCCAAATTAGGGACCTAAAATTATTTCCTTTTTAGTTATGCATTGCCATCTGACATTGCCGCGCAAATGCGCTCAAGCTCAGTTGATAGTGCACTCGAGCCCTTTCTGATCTTGAACTCAGTTAATGTTGCCCTCGAGCTCTTCTTATATGTGCTCGATCACATGTGTTTCAGCAGCTTCTTGAAATGTGTTTTAAGCCCAAAATCAATTAAATTTTTTGCATGCACATTTAGAAACTAAAAACACTAAAACAACACAAAATCAAAAAGCTAATGATGCTAACGAATTAACATAAGCAAGTTAAGGAGCTTGAATGTTCAACATTCGGCACTTTTCAGTAGTAAGGCCTATTTTATGTAAAACATGGGGTTCCTTTTTGCTCAAGTGGATGGATTCTTCCTAACCAAAATCCATCCACTTGAGCAAAATGTCATCTAATTTCGATTATCACTCATAATCGAAATTATATGACTTTTTGTTTTGTTATAATAGGGTTAGTACTCTGTATTTTAGCTAGCACTACCATAGCATGAAAGGCAAAAATATAACACGCCACTAATTTGATAAAGTTTTGATTTTGGTTATGACTTGAATATGTAACGCCCTACCCTAAATTTCAGGGGAGAAGTGAAATTTTTCTCTCATTTAACCACGAGACGCTGCCATTAATGCCTTAATAAATAAATCAACGCAGTAAAAATCCTACAATAAATTTTTGCTTGAATTGACCTTGTAATTTCAACAATAAAACTAACGGGAGCTTCTAAGTAATACACAATCTCATCTCAACATATACATCAATGAATATACAATCTTACATCAAATGCCACACATAGCATCAAAGAAATATAAAGAGCCTCACTTGACTCAAGTTAGAAACCCATCACCTACCATATCCAAACTTACCTTTTGACGAAATCTAAGGTTGGCCTCGAACAGACACTAATCCATCAACTTGCAACATCTGTAGGATTATGGGATCATCACATTCGTACGACGTATATATGAGCCCAGGGTCTTAGTTTGTATAGAAATTACCATGTTTTCCCAATGTGGCGACTTTTCGCTTTCTATTTGAGTTTACAATAACATCTGCTCATCATAACATTTAAAAACACTTTGTAGCTAAAGACGTAAACCATTTATGAAAACCTTTTAAGTATAATATCTTAGCCTAGCACATATGTGCATGATCCAATCTCAGATACACACATATAAACCCATCAAAGTTATAATACGAACATCTATACGACAAAACCTAACCATACATATTGACATGCGTCCCGTAACTCAAGAGATGTTACTGTGCTGTAGCGGGCGTGTGCACTCGAGCATACAGAAGTTGTGCTCAAGCACATAGATGAAGACTGTTTGGCTCAAGCGCACAGGGGGATGGGCTCGACCGCAATATGCAAATTCTCCTAGTAATGGCGGACCTAAAACAGAAAACAGAATCAACGAAAAATAAAATACAGAAAAACATAAAAGAATCTAGTTAAATTCAATCCTTAAAACTTAACTAGTGTTTATTATACTTACTAGGACTGTGGGCTCACTTATTCGCCTTTGTAATCGCGGTTTCAATTGGGGTAATCCTCCATTACATAGATCTTGCAGGTGTGGAAATTGGTATTGACATGTATTTGATTCTAGATGTCTACAATTATTGTGCAATGACTGGAGCTAAATCAGTCTTAAATTTGAATAAATGTCATGTGGCATATTTTAATGATTATACATAAACAATCAGGTTTAAATTTTAAATACTTGATATTATGACATATAAGGTCGCATATATTTTATTAGTGACTTATAATGTCAAAGAGAAATCAAAAATTTTCGATGCAAGATGTTGACACTTACAACTTTACTTTAAAATAAAAAATAAATAAATAAACAAAAAAAACAAAAACATCTAGGGTGTTTCAGAGGATAATGATGTCATCAGCTTCGCTATTTTCTTTTCAAGGTTGTATTAATAGTACCATTATTAAAAGGGATTTTTCTTTTTGATAACCGATAAGCGCCGAATATTGCACATTCAAGCCCCTTAATTTGCATATGTTAATTCCTTAGCATTGTTATTTGTTTGATTTTGTTTTGTTTTTGTGTTTTCAGGTTATAAATCAAGATGCAATTAATTCCATTGATTTTGGGCTTAAAAGCACACTTTGAGAAGACCTAGAAGATATGGTTAAACTTAACCAATCATGGTTAAGTTTAATCAAATAAAGAAAATGATTAATTCGAAATTTTTCAAATTGTAGTCAAAATCGGATTGGATTCAAATTTGGATTCTACATATGTCTCGGTATTTTGGTCATAACTTTCATCTCAAATATCCGATTGAAGTGATTCAAGCGGCACTGGAAACCTAACTCAAATTTATACAAATCATTGTCAAATAGAATTTTCCTAATTCGGAGCGTCGCAATGCCAAAATCGCCCCGTAAGATAGGAACGCAATTTTGGGCGAATCCTATTCCGATTTAGACTTAGGTTTTCTTTATCCTAATTGGACTTGGACTTAAATCTCCGAAATTTCTAGGTTTCCTAGGGTTTCTAGGACTGGCTTGCTCCCTATAAATAGACCCTTAACCTTCAAGAGAAGGTGTGCTTAGTTTTAGATACAAAAATCTTCTTGGAGGCTTGACAAGTTGAAGAGGAGATAATCCATGGCAGGAGGCCATCCTAGCACCCCGATGAGTGGCTAATTCTGTAATAGGGTGTTGATGTAGCCCTATCCAAGCACAATGGTTTGATTGTATTTAATTTCTAGATTTTCAATTTATGCATGTTGATTGTATAACTATGAGGATTGCTACAATTGATTCTGTTTTTAATTATTAAATGCAATTGTTCTTAAATTCTAATATCAATATTTGTGAAATTCTTCTCTTGTCTTAGAAAGTATTTTACTTTTATTGATCTCAAATCATTCTTGTTTTCTGTGATTATGAGGATGATGGTTATACAATGGGTTTAATTGACATATAATCAATAGGATTTGATAGGCCATGCCTAGGGAAGACGGATTGTACTACACCCTAGTTTAGTGTAATTTAGGTAGACAATCCGTGCCAACCGAGGATGGGTTATACTTATTCATTGATTGTATGTATCCTGTTAAAGAATTTTATAATTTATACCTAGGGAAGACGGGTCGTACCACATCTTAGTGGTTAGGTGGATGATCCGTGCCAACCGAAGATAGATTATGCTTATTCTTTAATAAGGTAGTTTCTTGTTTATATATAACATACATATAATGAATTTCTGGGATTAATTATGATTAGCCATTGTTGTGCGGATAGAAGTGAAGTCAATACCCTACACTCTCTCTTATTTTAAATCTCTTTTATTTTCATGCACTTTTAGTTTTAAAGAAAATCAAATCAATTCTCCTTTTAATTAAGTTAACTTTGATATTTTAATTTTGATAATTAAACCCCTGCAGTCCTTGAGGTTCGACACCCTCTCTATAGCCGTATCCTACAAAGATTCGTTCTATTGCGAGTAGTTATTTTTATAATTGATATTTTTGGTCACAAAAATACCACATCAATAACCACACTTTCTTTCATGTATAGAACCATGAGAAAACTAGACCATTTCAAACGGAGGAAGCACTCTCCGTAATTCTTGCTATTACAATTTGAACCATATATAACATTACTATCTAAAAATAATAAATCATACGAAATCAAGTTATTCTCGCTATTACAATTTCATCCATACTATCAAAATGTAATAAAATTAGACTAAATCATGCAATTCTTTTTTAAGATGGTCTAAAATTGATACTATTTATATGGCACACCATCAATGCATAGTGCCAATAAAATATTTCCCCAAGCATGTTCCTAAAGTTAAATGATGACGAAAGTGAGATTTCAGCCTCATTTATTTATCGTTGTTGCCATAATAATTTTCTCAAACTAGAAGCAAGTGGTGAGTCGAGACGCAATAAAATGTTGCTTTGACAACCACATTGGCAGTTGCGAGCCAAGCACGGATGATAAACGATGCAACCAAATGTGCTGGATAACTATAGTAGAGGAGGTTTTTGCAAGGTTTTCGATAGGCCCTCTCTGAATCATTATTGCCATTGTTATTGTTGATTAAGTAGTAGCGTCTATCAACAACAAGGAGACTAAAAGTTTCTCCAAATAAATCACTATGAATTTATGCTTATCTTGTCTACGTCATGAAAAGTTTCTCATCCCATATTGTAGCTTGATCATAAAAGCATGGTACCATTAATTTAATATATATCATTTATTATATGATTATTGTTCAATTTTGTTTATTTTGATTGTGTTGCAACTATCATTAATTTAATGTGTACCGGTTATCATTGATCAATCTACTGGTTAGTTTAATTGCTGACAAATACATTAATAAATAACCTATAACACAAAGCATTGTTCAAATCACACAACAATTTTACCTATAGATCACATCAAAACACATTTTCATAGTGAAAACAAAAAACACCCTATAAAACATATTAACAAACATACCCTATCACCTTGTTGAAGCTATTGAGAGAAAAAAATATTGCTATATTCTTATAAAAGGGCAACATAGACAACAGGTCAAGTAGCAAAATGGTGAGCTAGAATATATGCTCCCTGTTATCTTAGAAGATTGGTGGCTTGGTGTGGAAATGATCTACTAGGAGACTGAAAGTAAGTGATGTGGTTTGGGTTCAAGTAAAAATATATCAAGAATAAATTACCACTCTCAATAGATAGAATCCTTGTAGTATAGAGTTATATTAAGGGTGTCGAACCTCAAGGACTTGCAGTGGGGGGAGAAAGAGGGGATTGACTTCACCGGCCACTAACAACATAACAATGGTTATGTTGGGATTATGCCCTGAATCTCAATGATTTTATATATTTGTGTTGACATTCAAATGTTTGTTATGAATATAGATGTTATATTCACTTATTAAAATTAATTGAGCATATAGCACATAAAATGTCTTTTCCATGCTTATTACAATGTTTATCATATTTGTTAGGTTTAGGTTGGCCGTATTTAATGATCAAAACATTTGTTTGTATTTTCCCACTCTTCCCCAACTGTTGGGGTGAAGATTGGAAGTTTGTTAGAGGTCTTTGCTTTCTCATTGGATAGGGCGTTAGAACAAGCTCATGACGGGACTTAATAAGTGCTCTCTGGTTTCCCGTCAGGAGCCCTGCCAGGGCGGGACATCTAACGGAAAGTTTCTGTTTTCCTGTTAGAAGTCGCATCAGAACGGGGCATGTAACGGGAAGTTTCCTAAGGGCCCAAATCCACCCTAGAGTAGGTTTTCAGTCTTCTATTCCAATTTAGAGACTGACCTACGAATTTTTTGGGATTCCTATGGCTTCTAGGACTTGTTTGCTCCCTATAAATAGACCCCTAAGCTTCAAGAAAAGGTGTGCTTAGCTTTCAACATAATAATCTTCTTGGAGGCTTGACAAGTTAAAGAGAAGAAGATCATGGCAGGTGGCCATCCCAGCACCACGATGAGCAGCAAACTTTATAATATGGCGTTGATGTTGCCCTTTCCAAGTAACAATGGTTTAATTGTATTTCAATTTGGGTTTTCCTATATTATGCACGATGGATGTATAACTGTGAGAATTGATCTTAACCTTTATATTCTATCATTACGAATTTCTTATCTTGTCTTAGAAAGTTTTTATATTGATTGAACTCAATCATTCATATTTTCTGTGATTATATGAATGATTGTTATACGACGGTTTTAATTGGCACATGATCAATAGGATTAGATAGACCATGCCTAGGGAAGATGGATTGTACTATACCTTAGTTTAGTGTAATTTATGTAGACAGTTCGTACAAATCGAAGATAGGTTATACTATTTCATTGATTGTGTGTATCCTATTAAGGAATTAGATAGGCCATACGCAGGAAAGACGGATCGTACCGCATCTTAGTGGTTAGGTGGACGGTCCATGCCAACCGAAGATGGGTTATACTTATTTCTTAAATGATGGTATTTTCTTGATTACTTGTGTTGAGACGAGCCTTATATCATGCATAGTATGAATTTTCCTTATTAATTTATGATTGACCATTGTTATGCGGTTAGTGGTGAAATCAACCACCTATTCTATCTCTCATCACTACTCTTTTATTATTTTATGCGTTTACTTTATAAATTCAAAAACAAATCAACCATCTTTTATATTGAATCTTGAAAAGCTTGATAACAACACCCCGCAGTCCTTGAGGTTTGACACCCTAGATAGCCCTATCCGACAAGGATTCGTTCTACGGCGAGTGGTAATTTATTGTTTATATATTTTTAGTTTAACAAGACAACATCAATCGTCATGACGGGATGTGAAGGAGTAAAGAAGGAACTCCCTAGTCTCTCCTCGTATGAATCATTAGGACGGAACATGTGTTGCAACTAAAGAAGAAGCTCCTTGGTTTCTCGTCAAGACGAACTCGTGACGAGGCTGACTTGTTTTTGTTCTTAACGTCATGAAGAGACTCCTTGCCCGTTAAGACTTGGACATTTCCAGATCTCAGATCTGTGTATTTTGTTCATCACGTCTTGACTGCCCCATAGTGGTTTTTCCCTTTGATTGGTTTTCGTCAACAAGTTTTGGTGTTGTGGTTGTGATGTTTTAATTTCTGCTGTACATGATTATATATGTATTTTCATTATCTATCATTTTAATTTGGTGGCTGGGGTTAGAACAAGATCCTCAGATTTGATCATTCTCCATTGTTGTTCCCTTTTTATAGTTTGATAATATTTTCACAACAATGCACTTCATTTAACTGTTATTTGGTTGGAGTATCACTATATTTTTCAGGACAAGTGTTTTTGCATTCAAGTTTGGGGGTATGATATGTCCCAAATTTTATCACTTAGGTATACCTATCCTCTTGCTATTGTTTTATAACTCTATCTACACATTGAGGACAGCATGTGATTCATGTTTGGGGTATGGAACAATATCATTGCCCAATTTTTTATTTATTTTTTGAATTATGTTATTCTTGAGCATGCAGTTGAACTGTAATTTTGATTTGCATTTCATTGATGACCTAAAACATTAAAGTTGTGTTGTTTTCATGTTTTCAGGTTCTAAATGAAGATACAAGAAATTTCATTGATTTAGGGCTTACAACACATTTTAAGGAGCTTCTAAAGCAAGAGAGATTGAGCACAGTCAAAAACAAGGGCTCGAGCCCCGCATACTTGGCCTCGAGCGCACCTGCACTCAAGCAGTTCTTTCCTTAGGGTCGAGCGCAATGGCACTCGAGCGCCTGCTTCACTGGGATTGAACGCATTCGCACCAACTTGCTGGACAAAAAAGTAGAATTGATATGGAAACTAGTTTAGGTCTCCTAATTCGAATAAGGGACGAAAGTACAACATTTCTGGAACTCCAAGGGCTCCTAGGGTTTCTTTTAAACCTTATAAATAGTGACTAAACTACTCAAGAGAGGGGGTGCTTAGTTCTACAGAGATTTTAGATAAATATCTTCTCAGAGGCTTGAAGAGTGGAAGAGAAGATGAATGTTGTCTTAATTATCTACTTAAATTAATAGGTAAATAATTAGATGTTTTACCTGCAAGTGCACAAGGTCAACACAGTAGTATAGTGTGCAAATTCGGGGTCACTCCCATGAGGATTGCTAAATTTTGTCTAAAATTAAATTCCAAAAGTAAAACAAAACAAAGATTGATTTTTGATTTGATGATAATAAAAAGGTAGGGCTTTGATATCCACCACTAATTATATTTAGCTAATATATCAATATACCAATGTTTTGAGCATGTTATGTCTATCTAATGTTTGTCAACTTAAGGGCAAGGGTGTATACTCTAACTCTTTTTTTTCCTAAAGGATTTAGCATGGTGTATACTAAGTCGTTCTTTAGGAAAGCATATATTCTGTCGAAATCGATAAACACATAAGGCCTAGGGCATGGGTGTATACTTCCGTTCTCCATGTTGATTAACCCAAGAAGCCGGTGTGGATTACTTTTGTTACTTATGTTAAACCCAGGACTCGGTCATCTAAATTGATTTAACTAACTAGTCCATACCACATGCACATGTTGATCAGGCACACACATATGAGGAATTCATGAAAATGGGAATTAATCAATTTAGATATCACAATAAGATCAACACAAGGGTGCCAATATTGAATATCAACTAAACATAATTAGGGCTTCAATCTAGCCCTACTAAATAAATTAGTTACACATGAAGTTGATGTTAAACATCTTCATAAAATAAAAGAAAAGAAAGGAAAAGAATAAACCCGAAACTTGAACTTGAAGAGCTCCAATTCTTCTCCTTAAAAAATGTGTCTTTTCCCGCTTGATTATTCTCAAGGTTTAGAGGTCTATTTATAGGGCTTTAGAAGTCCTTGTTACACTAGTAAACCTAGAAAATTCTTAGGGTTTTAGTCCTATTACAAGTGGGAGTCGGAAAACCCTAATATGGAAGGAAAGGGAGTCTATCTGTTGCTTCTAGAATTTTCCAGCGCACTGGTGCGATCGATCGCAACCCGTGTGCGATCAATCACAGTGCGATCGATCACAAGTCACCTGCGATTGATCACACTACCAGAAACTCCAACTTTTCCAAAATTCTCTTTTTAAGCCCAAATCTTCTAGATTTACTTCCTTTTCTTCCAAAAGCTTACAAAAGCATGGAAAACACATAAAAGAACTAAAATAGGATAAATTAATTAAGACTAAAGGATTAAAACATGTAAGTTAAGGGCTAAAAATATGAATATTTTAGCAATTAACACACCCCCAAACTTACATATTGCTAGTCCATTAGCAAAACAAAACTAAAAACAAAATGAAAAACAGAGAACAAAAAGATAAATCAATCTTTTGAGGGATGTACGATTGCATTTAGCATATGTAACAAGCCTTTTAAACCTCTAGGAATTCCCTAGAGGACTAGTGAAGTCTCGTGAGAGTTTTCCAGAAATGTTACCCACAAACATCATGCACAGTTCATGTTATCCCCAAAAATTAAGTATCACTTCAAGATCATGATTTTTATTCATTAGCAAGCTTAAAAAGATGAACTTCATCTTCACAATGAATTGGAATTTCAAAGTTCAATTACTTACAAAGGACATACTAAAACATCACAAGTTTGAAAACAGTGTGAAGTGAACTTAGCACAAAATTATGAGGCTTCCAAATCTTTCCAACATGTAATGTCTCCATCTCTCAAAATTCATTGAAATCCCTATTAGAATGAACAACCCTAGTAGATTTCTTTTTCTCTTCTCTTTTTTTTTATCAGCTTGTGCAATGTTTGGTTCCCTTAAGCTTTCTAATTGACTCATGTAGCAAGTATTAAGTCAATGACTCCCAAACCAGATGGTTTTAGGGCATTAGGTGTAGAGACACCCCTAAGGACTTACAAACTCGAGTTAAAAAGGCTACAAAACCAAACTAACCATGACATTGATCAAATCTAAATTTTTCACCTTTTGACGTGAACACTCAATGCTTTAAGGAAAGAGGTCCAGTTACTCAGTGAAAAGTTTATCAATGATCATTTATTTCATCAATTTTTTATTTTTTTTTTCAAATATATGCCAAGGTGTCCATCTAATAGGTCATCCAATTTCATCCAAGATACAGAAACACACATATCAAACCTCATGTCATATCTCACAAATTATGTTCGAATGTGCTTGTGTAATTAGATCAAACATGTGATTTTTCAACTGTGCTAAACAAGTAACCAAACTAACAGATTCACTCATCAGATCATGTGTTCAAAATTTTAAGCTCATTGATGAATTCAAGCCATAATTCTTTTAGATTAACTAAAATTTGTAGGGTTAACATGAACAAGCATAAATTATTATTTTTTTTTTCAATTAAACAAACAAGCATACAAAACAAATAACATGAAATTGAGACAAAGTGTGTTTGAACACCATGTGTGCCCATACCCCCAAACTTAAATGACACATTGTCCCCAATGTGTCTAAATAAAGGAAAGAGTGTGCCCGGGAGATGGACGACATAGTCTTGGAAAGCATGGCTCATAGCACAACCCCAAACTTGGATAGAAGCACACTTGTCCCTACAAAATAAGAAAACACCAAAAACAAGTAAAAATAAACAAAATTAAAGATAGATAAAAAGATTAACTTAAAACACACTAAACAAAACAAAAATAAAACGTTAAACTATGGGGTGCCTCCCATGAGCGCTAAGTTTAACGTCTTCAGCCAGACAGTGGTCCCTGCTTAATGCTGTCCAGAAGATGATGCTCCAGATGGTGGTGGCAACTGGCTGAGAATGGACTGCATTAATTCTTCTAAGGCTGCTAGTCTTTTATCCATCAGGACTATATCCTCCCGAGCCTCCCTTCTTTAATTAGCCAACTTTCTTTGAAGGCCTGACATTTCTTCACTGAGTGAGCAATAATGTGCTGCATGAAAGATGATCGGGGCCTCCTCCTCTACTGCTTTTAGCTCAGCTGCAGGTTCATCTCCGGCCATCAGCTCGGCCTCACTCTCTTCCGCACCAGCTGCTGGTGTTGGAGGTGCCCGGGGCATATGGGAGCAGCTCTTGTTCCATTGGCGAATGCCAAAGATGGGGGTAGTAGTGACTGGCTCATCAGCTGCAGTGCCCTTGATGCCTCTTCCAGAGGATGTAGGTGATTAAGTATGGGAAAGGTAGTCCCCATGAGTGAGTGGATTCAGCTCCTCCAATGTGCACTCCATTCCAAAAATTGTGAATTTGGATCCAAATGATATCGAGAATGGAATACTAGGCACCTTTATAGAAGGTGTAGAGGGTTTGGAGAAATTAATCCCGCCTCTGAGTTTTGTGCCCTAAGGGAAAAGCATTGCGGTGCAATATGGAGTCCACAAACCAGAGCCGCTGAGGTAACTTGGACTAGCTGCCGGCATTATGATGGGCATCGGCATATCGCCCTTGGCACATGTCCTCAATGATTTCTGTCACATAGAATCTGGGCGGTTGCTCGGCAAGCTGTGCTATTTCTGGAGGGTGCTCATCATTGCATTGGAGTGCAGCGGCAATGTCGGCCCTTGTCAAGTCAATAGCTCGGCCTTGCAGTTTGGAAGAGAGGACAGCCGGCCTGTTGTAATCATGGGACAGGTGGCCATAGAACTCTATCACCAATTTTCTGTAGGCAATGGAGGTGACCGGTTTGAAATGCTTCTTGAGCCCCCGACGCTTGAATTCGGCGACCGCAAATTGAGTCGCCTCTAGGTTTTGAAAATCTTCCCGAATGGTGAAGGTTGTCTCAAATAGCAGCTCCCACTCCTCAAAAGTGGGCGGGGGAGAAGTGGCTTGGGTATCGGAGCCCAGGAAGATGAAGCCCAAGTTTTTGGCATGATACTGCTGGTTCGAGAATTCTGTCAAACACCTGGTGTGCACTGAGATGGCCAAAGTTCTGAAAACACAGCAACAATAGCCCAAAACCCCTGCAAAATATCAAAACCCAACATAGAGAGGCAATGTGGGTGGATGAACACCCATAATTGCAGAAAATGATGATAAAAATGGTGAGTGGGTCGAAAGGGATTCGGGGTTTTGAAGGTTGATGGTGGGAGAATGGTGGTGGCCGCAGGTGAGAATGGGCACGTGTAGGTGCAATTGAGGTGTGGTGGTGATTGTTTAAGGCCAATGGAAGCGAGGAGAAGTGGTGGTGTGCCGATGAATGTGGAGTTGCAGTGATGGGTTGTGGGGGTGGTGTATACGGCGCGGGGGAAAATGAAGGGGGAATGGGGGAAAAGTGACCTAAAATAGGTTATGTGGCCTACTGCTCGAGTGCGCTCGATCGCATGCATGGTGCGCTCGATCACACTAGCGCAATGGTGTACGTGTGTGGGTGATGTGCGCCCGAACGCATACATGGTGCGCTCGATCGCACTAACAGAATGTAAAACAGCCAAAATTTGGTTACTGCACTCAATCGCACTTAGGGTGCGTTCAATCACAGTAACAGAATGTAACAAAAATGACCAGGGACTTGAAACACTCAAACACTAAAGTAAAATAAAACACAAAGTCAAGCAAAATAAAACAAACAACAAAATAAAAAGGATATACTATGGGGTGCCTCCCATGAGCGCTAAGTTTAATATCTTCAGCCAGACGGTGGTACTTTAAACTTGAAGCAACAATCTTTCCTTCTCTTGCACCAAAGGGAATGAATTTTTTCTACTGTAAGGTAATTCCAGATGTCTATAGATTTTTTCTACTGTGAGCTACCACATGTTTTGTAAAGTCAGCATACTGTTTTTCTAAGGCAGCAACTGCTTCTTCTAAGGTAAACCTTTTCGGAGGAGGTGGTTCTTCTTGATATTGTTGATGTGGAGAAGAATTCAAATGATCATATATGGGAGATGGCTCCTCTTCTTGGTATTGTGGAGGCCAGTAGGTGGAAGATGGGTCTTCTTGATATGCTTCTTCTTCTTTGAGACTATTGCCTTTCGGTTTGAAGTCGGACTTCATCTCCTCAGATGCTTGTTGTGTAGTCTTAACCAATGTATTTACCATATCTATAAGAGAAGGTGGTTCAGCCTGACATTGCTGTTGTGGAGCTGATTGAGAGGAATATGCATGATCATAGAATTGCTGATATGAGTGATGTTGCAGTCCATGAGATTGTTGAGCATGAATTCCGGGAGCTTGAGCTTGCCATGAGAGATTGGACTGTTGGCTCCATGTTGGGTTACAAGAATCAAAATAGCGGTCGTTCCCCAGTCTAGAGAACGATGTGTTCTTATGCCCAAAAACTTTGTTAGAAATTTGTCTTATTGAAGGACATTCTCTAACATATTGATAAGGGTCATGGCATAATGAACATGGTGCATGGGGTGTCGGAACGCCTCCCCACATGTATGAAAATAAAATAAACTAACAAAAAGAAGTTAAAATTAAAAGGAAAAATAAAATAAAATTAAAAATAAAAACTTACTAATATGCAGACTTGAATGACCCTGCATGAAAGAAAAGAAAAAAAAAATCAGATCTATAATTAGTGTATTAACTGTGCTGCTCTTTGGATGTACAATTGATCCCACCGTGAGGTGCACTCGATCGCATTGGTGAGCTCGATCACCCTGGTTGGGCGCTCGAGCACACCTCCAGAGGCAAAACAGGAACTGCGGAAAAAAAATTAGAAAAACAGAATTAAATTAGAGAAAGAAAACAAAATCTAAAATTGAAAATTAAAAGAACACAACTAAAGGAAAATAATTCTAAACAAAATTTGCCGCAATCCCCGGCAACGGCGCCAAAAACTTGTTGTCTCTATTATCTACTTAAATTAATAGGCAAATAATTGGATGTTTTACCCGCAAGTGCACGAGGTCAACACAGTAGTATAGTGTGCAAATACGGGGTCATTCCCACGAGGATTGCTAAATTTTGTCTAAAATTAAATTCCAAAAGTAAAACAAAACAAAGATTGATTTTTGATTTGATGATAATAAAAAGGTAGGGCTTTGATATCCACCACTAATTATATTTAGCTAATATATCAATATACCAATGTTTTGATCATGTTATGTCTATCTAATGTTTGTCAACTTAAGGGCATGAGTGTATACTCCTTAAGCTATAGATTTCCCTAAGCAACGAGTTAGGCATGGGTGTATACTCTAACTCTTTTCTTTCCTAAAGGATTTAGTATGGTGTATACTAAGTCATTCTTTCAGAAAGCATATATTCTGTCGAAATCGACAAACACATGAGGCCAAGGGCATGGGTGTATACTCTCAGTTCCCCTTATTGATTAACCCAAGAACCCAGTGTGGATTACTTTTGTTACTTTTGTTAAACCCTGGACTTGGTCATCCAAATTGATTTAACTAACTAGTCCATACCACACGCACATGTTGATATGGCACACACATATGAGGAATTCATGAAAACATGAATTAATCAATTTAGATATCACAACAAGATCATCACAAGGGTGCCAATATTGAATATCAACTAAACATAATTAGGGCTTCAATCTAGCCCTACTAAATAAATTAGTTACACATGAAGTTGATGTTAAACATCTTCATTAAATAAAATAAAATAAAGGAAAAGAATAAACCCGAAACTTGAACTTGAAGAGCTCCAATTCTTCTCCTTCAAAAGTGTGTCTTTTCCCGCTTGATTATTCTCAAGGTTTAGAGGTCTATTTATAGGGCTTTAGAAGTCCTTGTTACATTAGTAAACCTAGAAAATTCATAGGGTTTTAGTCCTATTACAAGTGGGACTTGGAAAACCCTAATGTGCAAGGAAAGGGAGTCTGTCCGCAGCTTCTAGAATTCTCCAGCGCACAGGTGCGATCGATCATAGTGCGATCGATCACAAGTCACCTACGATCGATCACACTACCAGAAACTCTAACTTTTCCAAAATTTTCTTTTTGAGCCCAAATCTTCCAGATTTACAGAAACTCCAATTTTTCCAAAATTCTCTTTTTGAGCCCAAATCTTCTAGATTTACTTCATTTTCTTCTAAAAGCCTACAAAAGCATGGAAAACACATAAAGGGGGTGTTTGGCAAAAGGCATGGCTTAGCCTAGACACTGTTTAAGTCATTTCTCTGATGTGAAATTACAGGATTATCCTTCATTTGTTTCTCCAAAAATTTTCAGCGTTGTACTCTTTTCCTCCAGCTCCCGGACACTGTTCAGTGTCTTCTTGTTTGGCTTCTTTGAAAAAACAGGCCAGGCAACTGCCCTTCTGGATGACCCAATCCGCACAGCATTTGAATTTCCTGAGACAACTCTCCTAGAATTTGAGTTTCCTGCTAATGGTTTCGAGGATGGGACAGGTGGAGGAGGTGGCTGTGAACTCCCGCTATCTGACGGCACAGAATTCGCACTTGAGCTATCAGTTTCAACTGTAAGCCTCTCTGAAATTCTCAACCCACCCATCCCGTTCATCAACTCTCCTGGACCCACGATTTCATCAGTATCAACGTTTTGGCTATCGTTAATTTCATCACTTGAACTCCCATTCTCATTATCAAAGCTTTCCATCAAAAGATCATCACCTTTTGCCACCTTATTATCACTACTTCCACATAACTCCAAAAGTTCATCCACCTTATTATCTACAACGTAAACACAAGATCGAACGAGAGAGAAAATCCCACTGCTGGGTCTATAGTGAGAGAGAGAAGGAGAGAGACCAGAGCAGACCCACGGCTGGGTCTCGGCCTGAGACCCGCCGTGGTTCACCAGACCCACGTGGGTCACTGGGTCACGGTCGACCCACGGCTGAGTCACATCGATCACCCACGCTGGGCCGTGACTCGCGACCCAGCGTGGGTCACGGCTTGACCCACGCTGGGTCTAGACGAAACCCACGCTAGATCCAACTTACTTCTTTCCCACGTAGAAACAAAACCTTGATCCAAATTGCTGATCGTAAATCTCTGTTAATCGGAATTGTTGTTGCTCATCTTCTAAAAAATATCACAAATTTACAATCACTGGGCAGTGGGTTCTTCGATGGCCATTTCGGAGGCTAAGGCATCCAGGTGGGTCATCAAAACCTTTTCTTTTCTTTTATTTCTATTCTTTTAATGGTTTTTTTTTTTTTTTTTTTTCAAAAAAAAGTTTTCATTAAGGGATTCTTGATTTGCGATAATTCTTGATATAGTTTCTTTGTGAATTCTTGAGTTGTGTCTGTTGGTGGGTTTTTCTGGTTCCGGCGGAAAATGGTTCTCCTCCACCGGAAATTTCTCTCTTTCCGGCCTATAGCTCTGCTTGTTTTCTTTTTGGTTGTTATCTAGTGTTTTGGTTTTATTTTCTTAAAGTGTATTAGGTGAGGTGTCAGCATTTTAATAGAAGGCATAAAATATGCCTTTTTTGCCAGGACCGCATAGAAAGGGGAAAGCGCGGGATTTATGTCTCTGGAAAAATTTCTGAAAGAGGGGCAATATGGTAAAAAATATGCCAAATGTTGACAAAAAAACCGGTCAATGGCCCAGACACTGTCTGGGCCATGGCTTTTGCCAAACGAAGCCAAAGGGACTAAAATAGCATAAATTAACTAAAACTAAAGGATTAAAACATGTAAGTTAAGGGCTAAAAATATGAATATTTTAGCACTTAACAATGAACATGGCAGAAGGCCAGCCTAGCATCGCCATGAGCAACAAATTCTGTAATAGAGAGTTGATGTAGCCCTTTCCAAGTAACAATGGTTTGATGGTATTTTAATTTAGGGTTTTTCTATATGTGCATGATGGTTGTATAACTATGAGAATTGATCTTTAATGCTTATGTTAAATCTTGATAGAATTCTTATCTTGTCTTCGAAAGCCTTTTATCTTGATTGAACTCAATCATTCTTATTTTCTATGATTGTAAGAATGATGGTTATGCAACAGTTTTAACTGACATATGATCAAGAGGGTTTGATAGACCATGCTTAGGAAAGACGAATCGCTCTACATCCTAGTTTACTGTAATTTAGGTAAACAATTCATACTAACAAAAAATGAGTTATACTTATCCTTTGATTGCGTATCACAGAAGATCATACTCAATGGTATGTGCAACTTATAAAACTTGTTGTTCATAGTCATAAATGGAACTGGGAACCTCAAATGACATGTCCTGGTCATGAGAAGTATGGACACTTCAAGTTAATATGTTGGGGTATAGGCAAGGTTGTGCCATACATCGAACAGGACCACGCGATTCATCAATTGTTTATAGTGTCGTAACAATTGATGTACATGTGGTAGGCGCCGAATGTTGAACATTCAAGCCCCTTAAGTCGCATATGTTAATTCCTTAGCATTGTTATTTGTTTGATTCTGTGTTGTTTTAGTGTTTTCTGGTTTTTAATAATGATGCAAGAAATTCCATTGAATTTGGGCTTAAAGCACACTTTGAAAACACCTAGAAGATGTGGTTAAGCCTAAACAATCATAATAGATTACTTATATGATGTGGTTAAATTTAATCAAATCAAGGAAATGATTAAATCGGAATTTCTCTAATTGAAGTCAAAATTGGATTAGATTAATTTTTGGATTTTGCACATGTCTTAGTATTTTGAATCATAACTTTCAGCTCGTGTATTGCAATGGAAATCTAACTCAAAATAATACAAATCATTGTGAAATACACATTTCCTAATTCAGATGTTTGTTATGCTAAAATCGCCTCGAAATATAAGGACAAAAATCTAGGGAGACTGAAGTACGATTTTTCTTGGATTCCTAGGCCTTCTAGGGTTTGTTGTACACCCTATAAATAGGCTTCAAAGCCATGAAGAAAGGGTGCTTAGTTTTAGACAGAAAATATCTTTTTGGATGCTTGAAAAGTTGAAAAGAAGATGAACATGGTAGGAGGCCATTCTTGCACCACCATGAGCAGCAAAACTCGTAATAGGGTGTTGATGTAGCCCTTTCCCAGTAATGATGGTTTAATTGTATTTTAAGTTAGGAATTTTCTATATGTATGATGGTTGTATAACTTAGAAATTTGGTTTTAAAGTTTATATTCAATCATTATGAAATTATTCTCTTGTCTTAGAAAGCTTTTTATCTTGAATGAACTCAATCCTTCATATTTTCTATGATTATATGAATGATTGTTATACAACAGTTTTAACTGACACATGATCAAGAGGGTTTGATAGGTCACGCCCAAGGACGGTGAATTACTCTACACCCTAGCTTAGTGTAATATGGGTAGACAATTCGTACGACCCGTAGATGAGTTATGCTTATCCCTTGAATGCGTATAACTGATTAAGCGATTTGATAGTCCATACCTAGGGAAGACAAACCATACCGCATCTAGAGGTTAGGCAGATGGTACATGACTACCGAAGATGGATTACACTTATTTTTAAATTATGGTATTTTCTTGACTACTCGAGTGAGACGAGCCCTATATCATGCAAAATATGACTTTTCCTTGTTAATTTATGATTAACCATTGTTATGTGTTGTGCCAAATACCCACCTAAATTAATAGTGAAATACTTGGTACGTTTTACTCACAAGTGCACAAGATCAAACAATAGTATAGCAAGAAACACGAGATCATTCCCACGAGGATTGGTAAATTATGTTTAGAAGTAATTTCCTATTTAATTAAACAGATAAAATTCAATTGTCACGATTGAATTAAAATAAAGAAATAAAATAAAAGATAAACTAAAACTAAAAAGGATTAGGGTTTCGATATCCACCACTGATCAGGCTAATTTAGATAACAATATGCCAATGCGCCAATCATACCAGTATAATTAATGTTTGTCAAGCTAAGGGCATGAGTGTATACTCTTTAAGCTATAGATTTTCCTAAGCAACAAATTAGGCATGTGTGTATACTCAAATTCTTTTCTTTCTTAAAGGATTTAGCATGGGTGTATACTAAGTTGTTTTTTAAGAAAGTATAAATCTGTGAAAATCGACAAACACATGAGGCCTAGGGCATGGGTGTATACTCCTAGTCCCCCATGTTGATTAACCCAAGAACCTCATGTGGATTTCTTTTGTTACTCTTATTAATCCTAGGACTCGGCCATCCAAATTGATTTAACTAACTAATTCATACCACATGCATATGTTGATCAGGCAAACACATATGAGGAACTCAAGAAAACGGGAATTAATCAAGTTAAATACACCAAAATATAATTGTAGCAAATGCGCCAATATTTAAATCCTAAATAGACATGACTAGGGCTTCAATCTAGCCCCAATTAAAATATAAACTACATAACAAAAATAAAAGGTGGAAGAGAAGAAAAACCCAAACTCCTCTTGATCTAGCCTTTAGTTCCTTTCCAGAGCATGTGTCTCTTTCTCCACACCCTTTCCTAGGAGCTAAGAGGTCTATTTATAGACCTCTAGAAATCCTAGAACCCCTAGTAAACCTAGAAAATTCGTAGGGTTTAGTCCTATTATAAGTGGGGATTGGAATACCCTTAACATGGAAGGAAAAGGAATTGTAACTGCAGCTGACTATTCTCCAGCGCATGGGTGAGATCGATCGCAACCCGTGTGCGCTCGATCGCAGATGAGTCTCCTTGTGTGCGCACAAGCACAAGGCTGCACTCATCTAGTCTTTTGCTTGTAGTGTGCTCGATCGCAGGTCCCCTGAGATCGATCGTACTACCAGAGTCTCCAGCTTTTCCCAAATTCGCTCTTTAAGCCCAATACCTCCAGATTTGCTTCCTTTTTTTCCAAAAGCCTACAAAAACAAAGAAAACACATAAAAGAACTAAAATAGCATAAACTATCAAAACTAAGGAATTAACACATATTAGTTCAGGGCTAAAATATGAATATTTTGGCACTTACCATTATGCGGTTAGCAGTAAAATCAACCCCCTATTCTTCTGCTCAATACAATTTATCTTACTTTTACTTTTATGCATTTTGTTTATAAAGACAAAACAAATCAATCTTCTTTGAATTAATCTAGAATTAATCCTGACAAGCTTAATAACAATGACAGCATAGTCCTTGAGGTTTTACACACTCATTATAGCCATATCCTACAAGGATTGGTTTGATTGCGAATGGTAATTTTATTATTGATAGTTTGACACAACAAAAATGTTGGGATTATGCCTTGAATCCCAATGATTTTATATATCTGTGTTTACATTCAAATGTTTGTTATGAATATAAATGTTATATTCACTAATTAAAATGAATTGAGCATATAACATATAAAATGTCATTTACATGCTTATTACCTTGTTTATGATATTTGTTATGGATGTGAAAGGTCCTAGGATTACATTGAATATGGATATGGGTGTGAGTAACGTGGTTATCACACAATGTCATAGTCCATAATCCTTATATGCTTAAAGGATAAAGTTCGCAGTCAGTAAATGGAACTAGGCATTCCATCTTGAGTAAGGCTGTTACACATTGAATCTTGGTGATGTACCTTGATCAAGCGAAGCGGTGTCTTCGGGATTGATGTGTAGTGTGCTGAGAACCTAAGGCACTGAATGGACCATGGAGTTGTATTCCAAAAAGATATTGTATAATGAGCTAAGACGACAAACTCCTTAAAGGCTATTTAGACTTTGATTTTAAATCCTGAGAAGTTTGTCAACTCGGATGTGAAGTGCTGATTATTTTGATGTATCATAGAGTGAGAACTATCGTTGGTCAACATAACTCAATTCATTGGGTAATCACATCTAACTTTGTGGGAACACCAACTTCAAGAGGGAATCCAAATCCTTTGTTGGTAAATAAAGAGACAAGAAATTTCCCCTTGAGATAGATTTTATGGATATGATTCTCAATCTTCGGCCGAAGCATTTTGGTTAGCATACCAAAATGTAAATACAAGTGTCTATCACATGTATGAGAATAACATACAATCAATGACTCAATGATAAAGAGGTAGAGAATTATGTGGCAATATCCTAAACCTTAATTCTGCAACGGAATATTTTGTGGTGGAATCATAAGTCAAAAAGTAAAAGGGATTAACTATATTAAATCAATAATATTTATTGGAGTTCAGTCACATTCATTTAGTGGAATTAATTGTGATTAGAATACAATTACGTAACAAATGTTAGGGTGACATGATTATGGAGATATTCAAGCCAATAATATTTTTCCCTTTAGGTCCCTCACCAAGCTGATGTAATTTAACCATAAGGCTTTCTTATTTATTGGGCTAAGTGTTTTATTTAATTAAAACATTGGGATAAAGAGATTAGATATAATTAGGCTTGGGATAAAACCTAGAGGCTCAATTAGCATACGTGGAAATACATAAGGCCAGAGTTTATTAACTAGGCCAAAGTATTAGTGACAAGGGAAAAGGCTTGTGGTGAAATCCAAGCCCAATCCAAGGAGCATGAAACCGTGTAGCCCATGGAGAATTCTCCATGGACCACACGGCCATAGCATGAAAGTTAGGATTTAATCCTAGCCATCCATGCTACTATAATATCAATCATTAGATTGATGTTACAAAGTTCTAAAAGAATTAGAACTGTCATCAACAAGATGACCGACCTCCAACCTTGCAATTGGTTGAGTGTTGACTAGAGTGAGACCTTTCATCTCTTGAATCGCTTGGCTATTTACCATAGTATAATTCCTAAGCTCTTGTATGGTATGGCTATATGACTATATGAACGCTTTGAATGTGTCTTCCAATGATAATTGAGGTTGTGGTGTTAAGTGCCAAAATATTCATATTTTAGCCCTTAACTTACATTTGTTAATTCCTTAGTTTTGTTAGTTTATGCTATTTTAATTCTTTTATATTTTCTGTGTTTTTGTAGGTTTTTGGAAGAAAACAAAGTATTTTTGGAAGTCTCAGGCTTAAAGGACAAAGTTGAGAAAAAGCTAGAAGATTTAAGTCAAGCAAAAGGTACTGATAATGTGATCGATCATAGCGTTACTGCACTCGAGCGCACTACCAGAGAGGTCCAAGCGTAGATGAGCAAGGTGAGTGCTCGTGTGCACAAGAAGCAGCCTCGATCGCACCTATGATCAAGTGCCCAACACATATGATCGAGCGCACCCGTGTGTGAGGAGCAAGGCAGCAGTGCCCTACTCCGGAAAGCTCTCTTTTTCACCCGTTCAAAACCCTAGGTGACTTAGAACACAAAAGCTACAATTTGTAGGGTTTCTAGAGTGTTCCTAAGGCCTATAAATAGACCCTTAAGCCCTTAGAATAGACACACAGTTCCAAGGAGAAGAATTGGAGCCCTTCAAGTTCAAGTTTTCAGGTTTATTCTTTTCCTCTTTACTTTATTTTATGAAGATGTTTAACATCAAACTCATGCATAACTAAACTACTTAGTAGGGCTAGATTGAAGCCCTAATTATGTTTATTTAATATTTCAATATTGGTGCCTTTGTGATAATCATATTGTGATGCTAAACTTGATTAATTCCTGTTTTATTAAATTCCTCATTTTTTTTGCCTGATCAACATATGCATGTGGTATGGATTAGTTAATTAAATCAATTTGAATGATCGAGTCTTGGGTTTAATAGAGTAACAAAAGAATCTCACCTCGAGTTCTTGCATTAATCAACATGGGCAACTAGATCAAAGCTAAAAGATCCAAGAAGTTTTACAATCCCTTGTAGGATAGGAAACCATCTTTTTGAGCATGCATTGCTGGATCTAGGAGCAGGGGTCAATTTGCTGCCATACATTATATCTGAAACGCTAGGTTTGGGGGAGCTACAACCAACTTCTATCACCTTGCAATTGGCACACAAAAGCATCAAAAAAGCAAGAGGTATACTTAAGGACGTCTTGGTAAAGGTAGGTAAGTTTATTTTACCTATTGATTTTATTGTATTGGATATGGAAGAATCTCCTATGCCATTGCCTTTACCCATCATCTTAGGAAGACCTTTATGAGAACTACTGATACAAAAATTTCTGTTAAAAAGGGTACTGTAAGTATGAAGGTAAATGGTGAGAAGGTATAATTTAGAATATTTGATGCATTGAAAGTACCCCAAGATGATCAGGAATGCTTTAATGTCTGTATGATTCACAGTGTTGTTGAGAAAGTATTTTAGGTCCATCACATTGATCCATTGGAGGCCACCCTCACCCATAGTTTCACAAGGTAGGACATGAGCTAGAATTTGAAGATGTTATTGATGACATCATTGAAACCGTGCACCTTCTTAAGGCCTCTTCAAAGCATCCAAGTAAGTGCAGCCCTCCCTTTGAGACTCTTATGCCTACTAATACTACTCTTGTCCCTTCTATTGTCCAGGCACCAAATTTGGAATTGACGCAGTTGCCAGAGCATCTGACATATGCTTATTTGGGAGAAAACCAGACACTACCTGTGATAATTGCCGCCAATCTAAGTTTTGGGGAAAAAAAGAAGCCGTTGAGAATTCTTAGAGAGCATAAAACTGTTTTAGGACGGTCTATTACTGACATCAAGGGGATCAGTCCAGCCAAATGCATGCGTTAAATCTTCCTTGAAGACAAAGCACAGCCAATCAGGGATGCACAAAGTAGACTCAACCCACGCATAAAGGAGGTAGTCAAGGCGGAGGTATTGAAATTGTTGGATGTTGGCATTATCTACCCCATCTCAGACAGTAAATGGGTAAGTCCAGTTCAAGTGGTTCCAAAGAAGAGTGAGCTCATAGTGGTGAAGAATGAAGATGACGAGCTGATACCTACAAGAATAACCACTAGTTGAAGGGTATGCATCGATTATAGAAGGCTGAACAAGGTGACAAGAAAAGATCATTTTCCCCTGCCCTTCATTGATCAAATGCTAGAATGGTTGGCTAGCCATAGATATTACTGCTTCTTGGATGGGTACAGTGGTTACAACCAGATTACAATAGCACCAGAGGACCAAAAGAAGACCACCTTCATTTGCCTACAGAAGGATGCCATTTGGACTATGCAATGCACCAGCCACCTTTCAAAGATGCATGATGAGCATTTTCTCAGATATGGTGGAGAAATTTATTGAGGTATTTATGGATGATTTTAGTGTTTTTGGTTCTAATTTTGATGAATGCCTCAATCATCTGAAGAGTGTCCTCAAGAGATGTGAAGAATGCAACTTAGTGCTCAATTGTGAAAAATGCTACTTCATGGTTCAACAAGGCATTGTGTTGGGTCATTCCATTTCCAGCAAGGGCATTAAGGTGGATAAGGCCAAGATTGACATCAACTCCAAACTCCCTCCTCCTGTGATAGCAAAGGGTGTAAGAAGCTTTCTTGGACATGCCGGGTTTTATAAAAGATTCATCGAGGATTTCTCCAAGATCTCTAGACCCCTCTTGTGCTTTGCTAGCCAAGGATTCCAAGTTTGAATAGACTAAATAATGCATGACTGCTTTCAACACACTGAAAAAGCTGCTCACGTCTGCACCAATAATGATGGCACCTGATTGGAGCCTTCCATTTGAGCTCATGTGCGATGCCAGTGACTTTGCCTTGGGAGTTGTCTTATATCAAAGAATCAGTAAGGTACCTCATGCTATTTATTATGCTTCTAGAACATTGAATGATGCTTAGCTAAATTATTCTACTATTGAGAAAGAATTATTAGCTGTCATATTTGCTTTGGAGAAGTTTAGATCATACCTGATTGGTTCTAAGGTTATAGTATTCACTGACCATGCTGCTTTGAGATATTTGTTTGCTAAGAAAGATGCAAAGCCTAGATTGATCATATGGGTACTATTATTGCAAGAGTTTGACCTTGAGATTAGAGATAAGAAGGGCATTGAGAATGTGGTGGCAGATCACCTATCCAAGATACTTCATGAAGAAGAAGGAGATGAGCTTCCATTGAATGAAAATTTCCAAGGTGAACAGTTGTTTGCAATTGAGGTCCAACTTCCATGGTATGTAGATATTGTTAATTATATAACTGCCAATGTTTTTCCTCTAGGTATGTCTAGTCAAGAAAGGAAGAGGTTGATGTCTATATCTAGACATTACCATTGGGATGATCCCTAACTTCTCAAATTCTGCCTTGATCAAATCATCAGAAGGTGTGTCTCAGAGGAGGAGCATTTGAGCATATTGTAGCATTGCCATCAGTTTGCTTGTGGAGGACACTTTGGGGCCAAGAGAACAACTCTTAAGGTATTACAATTTGGTTTTTATTGGCCTAATGCGTTTAAGCTGCCTTTCTCTTTTGCAGCTCTTGTGATAGATGCCAAAGGATAGGTAACATCTCATCTAGAAATCAAATGCCATTGCAAAATATTCAAGTGGTGGAGATCTTTGATGTATGGGGTATTGACTTCATGGGTCCATTTCCTAACTCATATGGTTATTTATATATTCTTGTGGGTGTGGATTATGTGTCTAAATGGGTTGAGGCTGTCCCCTCAAAGACTAATGATCACAAAGTGATTGTGAAGTTTATGCAGGAAAACATCTTTGCTAGTTTTGGGACGCCGAGGGCAATAATTAGTGATGGGGTAGCCATTTCAACAATTATGCCTTTGCTTCTTTGTTAAAAAAGTATGGGACCACACATAAGGTTGGCACTCCATACCATCCTCAAACCAGTGGTCAAGTGGAGATAAGTAATAGAGAGATCAAAAGCATCCTAGAAAGGACAGTGAATCCTAACAGGAAGGACTGGTCTTTGCGCTTGAATGATGCACTATGGGCTTATTGGACTGCATACAAGATGCCTATCGGTATATCCCCATATCGGTTGGTCTTTAGGAAAGCATGTCATCTACCAGTGGACTTGGATGTTAAGAGCTAAAATATTCATATTTTTAGCCCTTGACTTACATGTGTTAATCCTTTAGTTTTGGTTAATTTATGTCATTTTAGTTCTTTTTTGTGTTTTCTTTGATTTTGTAGGACACTGGAAGAAAATGAAGCAATCTCAGAAGTTTTGGACTTAAAAGAACTATTTTGAGAATATGGAAGGCTCTGGTAGTGTGATCAATTGCAGGGGAGCTGCGATCGAGTGCACTACAGGCGAGGACCACAAGCACAAGGCACCTGCGATTGAGCGCTAGCACAAAGAGGATCAATCGTAGACCTGCGATCGATTGTACATAGGCTGCGATCGATCGCACACGGGCTGCGATTGAGCGCACCCATGCATGATGGCCAAGTCAGCCGCCAGCCTTGTTATGGAAAGTGCAAATTCTAGGGTTTTGTAACTTAGTGCCAACTAGGGCTTAAACCCTAAGATTTTTAGGGTTTCTAGAGTATTCTTAAGGCTTATAAATAGACCCTTAAACGTCTAGGATAGACACAATTTCCAAGGAGAAGAATTGGAGCTCTTCAAGTTCAAGTTACGGGTTTATTCTTTTCCTTTCTCTTTATTTTATGAAGATGTTTAACATCAAACTTATGTGTAACTAATTTATTTAGTAGGGCTAGATTGAAGCCCTAGTTATGATTAGTTAATATTCAATATTGGCGCATTTGTGATGATGATCATGTTGTGATATTTAACTTGATTAATTCCCGCTTTCATGAATTCCTCATATATGTGTGCCTAATCAACATATGCATTTGGTATGGACTAGTTAGTTAAACCAATTTGGATGACCGAGTCCTGGGTTTAATAAAAGTAACAAAAGAAATCCACATCGGGTTCTTGGGTTAATCAATATGGGGAACCGGGAGTATACACCTATGCCTTAGGCCTCATGTGTTTGTCGATTTCCACAGAATCATGCTTTCTTAAAGAACAACTTAGTATACACCCATGCTAAATCCTTTGAGAAAGAAAAGAGTTAGAGTGTACACCCATGCCAAACTCGTTGCTTAGGGAAATTAATAGCTTAAGGAGTATACACCCATGCCCTTAGGTTGACAAACATTAGGTATTCATAATATGATTGGATCATTGGCATATTGTTATATTATTTGAACATTATTAGTGGTGGATATCAAAGCCCTACCTTTACCTTTTATTTATCTTTATTTCTTTCCATATTATCAATATTAATCTAGTGACAATTTTGATATTTTAATTAATTCTAAAATAAAATCAACAATCCTCGTGGGGTCGATCTCGTACTTGCTGCACTATACTATCGTTTGATCTTGTGCATTTGCGAGTTAAACATACAATTATTTGCCTATTACTTTAGGTAGATATTTGTAACAACATTGGAGCACAGAGCGTATTGGGCCATCAAGAAGTTCAACTTTGACATGAAACAAGCTGGTGATAAGAGGAAGCTACAACTAAATGAACTTGAGGAATTGAGGTGTGGTGCATATGAGAATGCCAAGCTCTACAAGGAAAGAACCAAAGCATATCATGATAAGCATTTAATCAGGAAGGAGTTTTATGTGGGATAGAAGGTGTTGATCTACAATTCAAGACTAAGACTCTTCCCTGGCAAGCTTAAGTCTAGAGGGTTTGGTCCTTGTTTTGTCACCAAAGTGTTCCCTCATAGAGCTTTTGAGGTCCATAGTCCACAGAAGAATCAGACATTCAAGGTGAATGGACACAGAGTGAAGCCATACATTGAAAACTTTGCACCAAGAGTTGAAGATTTGACACCACAAGATTTGGCACTCCAATCTGTCCAATATGAAGAACAATAGTACTGAAGAAGGATCACAGTCTGGCTGAAGACGTTAAACTTAGCGCTCATGGGAGGCACCCCACAGGACGAGTGTGCTTCAGTTCAAGTTCAGGGGTATGCTCCAAGCCATACCTATTCCAGCCAGTTTCAACCATCTCTCGGGTAAGATCTTTACATGTTATACACACATTGGGGACAATGTATAATTTAAGTTTGGGGGTATGGTAGACACATTTACACACACTTTGTCCCATTTTTGAATAATATACATGTTCACGTTTGTCTTAAAATTTTGATTGATCTTAAAAATTGTAATTTGATTTTTATTGGTGAGCATAAAATTTTGAACGCATGATTTGATGATAGAATTTTTCAGTTTGGTTACTTGTTTGACGCAGTTGAGAATTCACATGTTTGATCTCATCTATACAAGCAAATTAGCACATAATTTGTGGGGTATGACATGAAAGTCTGATGTGTGTGTTTCTATGTCTTGGGTGAAACTAAATGATTTATTAGACCTCTTGTCTCAAAGCATTAAGTGTTCGCGTCAAAAGGTGACGAATTTTGATTTGGTTAGTGTCATGGTTAGTTTGGTTTTGTAGCTTTTTTGACTCAAGTTAGTAAGTCCTTAGGGGTGTCTCTACACCTAATGCCCAAAAACCATCTAGTTTTGGAGTTATTGGCCTAACACTTGTTACATGGGTCAATTAGGAAAGCTTAAGGGAACAAAACACGAACAACATGACTGAATAAAAAATAAATAAAATAAAAATAAAAAATAAAAAATAAAAAAATAAAGAAAAAAAGTTATGCCATAGTTATTCATTCTAATGAGGATTTTAGTGAACTTTGAGATATTGGGACATTGCACACTGGAAATAATTGGAAGCTTCATATTTGTGTGCTAGTTCACTTTACATTGTTTCGAACTTGTGATGCCTTAACCTATCATTTGTAAGTGATTAAACTTTAAGATTCCAATTCATTGAGAAGATGGAGTTTATCTTTTTAAGCTTGCTATTGAATGAAAATCATAATTTTGAGTGACACTTGAGTTTTGAATAACATGAACCTGTGCATAATGTTTGTGGGTAACATTCCTGAAAAACCTTCACGAGACTTCACTCGTCCTCTAGGGAATTCCTAGGGGTTTAAAAGGCTTGTTGCATACGCTAAATGCAATCGTACATCCCACGAAAGATGGATATATCTTCTTTTTTTTCATTTTTTTTTAGTTTCGTATTGCTAAGGGATTAGCAATATGTAAGTTTGGGGGTGTGTTAAGTGTCAAAATATTCATATTTTAGCCCTTAACTTACATTTGTCAATTCCTTAGTTTTGTTAGTTTATGTTATTTTAGTTATTTTATGTGCTTTCTGTGTTTTTGTAGGCTTTTGGAAGAAAAGAAAAAATTTCTGGAAGTCTCAGGCTTAAAGGACAAAGTTGGGAAAAGGCTAGAAGGTTTGAGTCAAGCAAAAGGTTCTAATAGTGCGATCGATCATAGCATTACTGTGCTCGAGCACACTACTAGAGCGGTCCAAGCCAAGACGAGCAAGGCTCGCGCTCATGCGCACAAGAAGCAGCCTCAATCGCACCTGCGATTAGGCGCCCAACACAAACGATTGATCGCATACTTGTGATCAAGCGCACCCGTGCGTGTGGAGCAAGGCAGCAGCGCCCTATTTTGGAAAGTTCTCCTTTTCACCCGTTCAAAACCCTAGGCAACTTAGAACACAAAAGCTATGATTTTTAGGGTTTCAAGAGTGTTTCTAAGGCCTATAAATAGACCTTTAAGCCTTTAGAATAGATACACAGTTCCAAGGAGAAGAATTGGAGCTCTTCAAGTTCAAGTTTTTGGGTTTATTCTTTTCCTCTTTATTTTATTTTATGAAGATTTTAACATCAAACTCATGTATAACTAAACTACTTAGAAGGGCTAAATTGAAGCCCTAATTATGTTTATTTAATATTTCAATATTGGCGCCTTTGTGATAATCATATTGTGATGATTAACTTGATTAATTCTTGTTTTATTGAATTCCTCATATGTGTTTGCCTGATCAACATATGCATGTGGTATGGATTAGTTAGTTAAATCAATTTGGATGATCGAGTCCTGGCTTTAATAGAGTAACAAAAGAATCTTACACCAAGTTCTTAGGTTAATCAATATGGGGAACTAGGAGTAGACACTCATACCTTAGGCCTCATGTGTTTGTCAATTTTCACAGATTTATGCTTTCTTAAAGAACAACTTAGTAGACCCCTATGCTAAATCCTTTAAGGAAGAAAAGAATTAGAGTAGACACCCATGCTTAATTTGTTGCTTATGGAGATCAATAGCTTAAGGAGTAGACACCCATACCCTTAGGTTGGCAAGTATTAAGTATTCATAATATGATTGGATCACTGGAATATTGTTATTTTATCTAAGTATGATTAGTGATGGATATCAAAGTCCTACCTTTTATCATTATTCAATCAAAAATCAACCTATTATCTTGTTTTGTTTACTGAAATTAATTTGAATCAAAATTTACCAATCCTCATGGGAATGATCTCGTACTTGCACTCTATGCTACTGTTTTGACCTTGAGCACTTGCGAGTTTAAATGTACAATTATTTTCCTATTAATTTAGGTAGGTATTTGCACAACATGTGGCACTTGAGTGGTGGATTGGCTAATTAGTTGCATGAAGGATTTGAGAGAGTCTTCCAACGAAGATTGTTGAGGAGGATAGTCATATCAGGATGGTGGACTTGGTCATCAAACTGCGGATAATCTGGATAGTGCAGTTCATGAAATTGGGGAGCATAATTTCCCGTAGCTATAGCATGCCACAAGAAATTAGAATGGTTGCTCCAATGTGGGTTGTAAAAATTGGAATTTGATTCAAACCCTGGGTTGGAGAAAAAAGTGTTCATTTGCTCATAAGAAAAATTAGAAAATTGTCCAAAGGACGAACAATTGCTAACATGATGATAAGGATTGTAGCAATGTGAACATGGTTCATGTGGGTTGAAAATGTGAGGGTAGTTGGTAGGAGTGGGTGTCCTACAACTAAGAGAAGTATGTTTTACAGAAAAATTATTAAAATCATCACACAAAAAATCCATGCTCACTTTTACTCTTTAGCATACAAATATCCCAAATAAAACATTAACCATTCTTTGAAAAGTAAAATAAACAAAAAATAAATATTATGAAATCAAAAATTAATACTAACAGAGAAGCATAAAACTAAACAAAAATACCAAAAAGTAAAGACTCAAACTTACAAACTCACCAAGAGGACCAAAAATTTTTTTTGGCACAAATCTGAAGCTACTGGCAGTCTGTTGGTGCAGTCCACTGGGCAGGTGCACTCGAGCACAGAATGCAAAGTTCGCCCAGCAGATACTACAAAATAGAATAGCAAGCACCGTTTGGATGGCAGTGTCTACCATTCAGACGGAAGTGGCTACCATTCGAATGGCCACTGCAAAAACAAATTGGCAGAAACATCGACAGACAGAGCAGAAACACAGTTTTTCTTTCTTTTTTTTTTTACCTTTTTTTTTGTATTATTTATAAAAGATGTATTCGTAAGTGCACGAATCGTCTTGCAATATAGGGATACAAGTGCAAGGTCGAATCCACAGGGAATTGTGTTTTTGAAAACTAAATCTCTTCATGCCACCCATCCACAAGGTCGTCTTGAAGGTTTGCACACCCTAGTTAAATTTCAGGCCAATTGAATTTTCTCAACTTCGACCAAAGCCCATGGGCCTAACCAAATTCACTGGGAACGATACCTGCAACCCAGAATCAATTGGGACGAAAATTTATGAGCTTGTGCAAAACTTCAAGGTGATCATGTAGACAGTGCCTTGAAGTGATTCGAGTTCATTCGCTCATTTGTAGGTGACGACGGAATGAAAACTTTTCTTGTAAGTTCAGTACCCCGATCCCATGCGAACGACTCGAATCCCTTCATGCCACCCGAAGACAAGGTCGTCTTGATGTTTTGCTCACCCTAGTTAAATTTTGGGCCAATTGAATTTTCACAATTACAACCACAACAATGGACCTAACCAAATGCACTGGTAACGATACATAAAACCAGGAATCATTTAGGTCGAATATGTACGAGCTTGTTCAAAACTTCCACAAAAGCTTTTCCTGTAAGTTCAGTACCCTGATCCCATGCGAAAGACTCGAATCACTTCGTGCCACCCACCGACGGGGTTGTCTTGATGTTTGGCACACCCTAGTTAAATTTTGGGCCAATTTAGTTTTCACAATTACAACCATTGGTAACGATACCTACAACCTGAAATTATTCGGGACGAACATTTACGAGCTTGTGCAAAACTTCGAGCTGATCATGTCGTCGGGTGCCATGAAGTGATTCGAGTTCATTTACCCTTCCGATGGTGCTGACGGAACGAAAAATTTTGCTGGAAGTTTAGTACCCTGATCCCATGTGAATGACTCAAATTTCTTCGAGCCACCCGTTGAAAGGGTCATGTTGTGGATCTGTCCGATGTGGCCGAGAGAGAAAAGCCCGTTGACCTTTTATCCTCAAAATGTGAATCCCCTTCGTCCACTAACGTAGGTGCCCCAATTCCAATCTTGCCCTTTCCTTTTGCTTTCCTGGAGACTTCATTGCCCACCCTAGGATCAAGTGCCGTATCTTCATATGTTGTTTTGTGTGCCCCGAAGGAATCTCCTACCTACCAACTTAAGGAAGCAGATCGCCCCCCTTTAGGAAAGATTTGATCGCTCCTATTAGGGTTTCCTCAATCCTCGCCTCTACCATCTCCAATGGACCTCTCCTGTCACCCACTGCAGCCGTGGTTGGATTCCCCCATGGAGGTTGGGGAGCCTCTGTCAGTTCCCCCACTCACTGTTTTGCTTCTTCTGGACTGCTCAGCCCGAAGATTAATACCCCACTGCTTTTCTCCATCATTCGAATTGCTCCAATGGGTAGAACGCACAGGACAACCGCGCCTTTCATGAAGTATCCGGCCACAGTGAAAGCAGAATAACAGGAGTTTCATATTTGAAGTCCACCCAATGTGACTGGCCACCTAGATGTAGAGCTCTTCCACGTCCCAAGGGTTTTGATAAGTCCATTGTCACCTATATCCTTAGACATCTCCCCCATCCCGCACCATCACCCACAACATCAACGTCTTCAACTCCCATCGATTCACCAATTTTCGCCCTCACCCTCTTTGTCATGCATAGAAGAGGCATGTCCTGCACCTGAACCCATATGGGCGAATGACCAAACTTCATCTGTGAGGGTGGTGTTTTTCTATCAAATTCATTCAAAACCAGAACGTGACGATCGAATGACCACGGTCTTCCCTCCATGACTCATCATTTATCTTCACTATCCGAAAATTCAAACAGCCATAAGTTCTCTTGTAATTCCTTGAAGACCACCCTACCCATTAAGCGCCAAATCCTGGAGAAGACAGTTTTAAACGCCTCCTTATTCACAGCTTTGTCCATCCATAGTTTTCCAACCAAACACATCGCTCCCTGCTCCCTCGCCTCTTCAACCTCACCTTCTAGGATCATGATTCCTCACTTTTCCCCATCCGTAAGAGAAATCTTGTTACATAATTGTGCGATCTCCTCTGCCGTAGCCCTCCATGAAAGAGTCCTTCGGCCTATGCCTACCCTCCTTTTCCGCTCAGCGGTTAGAGACTCCACACCCCAACACAAGGTTTTGCACGGCAGCTTAAAACCCTAGAGAGGACTTGGCTATGAAAACCATGATCAATTGATATTTGATCATGTGATATAATCATATAAACTATAATAATTAATGACAATACATTAATACTTCAATTATAGTTATAGTTCGAATTGGCTAGGAACCACGCCTAAGGAAGCGGAGGTTACTAGTTCGAATCCCCTTTCCCCCCTCCCCCTTCTTGTGTGGACATCTCAAAAAAAAAAAAAAAAAAAAATTGTGGTTATAAGCAACACATTGTTGAATCCAATGCCAATTACTTAATTTCATATTATATGAATCACATTGTCATTGTATATGAATAATATGATTAAGTATTTGAATTGTAATTGGATCCTATATAACATAAATTACTTAATTACTATTATATGTATTTAAATTTATATAACTATTTTTTTGTAATATATTAACATATTTTGTATATATATATATACAAGATCTATGAACGAGCTAACAAGTCGGACTAAGGAGCCGGGCGATTACGAGTTAAACGAGTTGAGCTCACGAGTCCCTGTCAAGTTTAATCGAGCGAGTTGGGTATGTGTCATTAGCTAATCAAGTGAGTTTCAACAGTAACGAGTGAGCTTGTACAGTGTCGAGCTTGATCTCGGGTCAAGTTTAGCCGAGCGAGTATTAAGCGAGCTGTCGAGTGTGTCGGCTCATTTACAGCTGGAAACACTACACAAACTCATTAAACATATAGGGAATAACAATGAACAAAAACATGGATATCATTTACTAAACCCCATAACCATCAAGTCTCCCCCTTAAAACTAACAACTCCTTCCCCTTTTTGTCACAATGGACAAAGGGATATAAAAGGAAAACATGCTCCCCATATCAATAAATCAATTGATAGGACAAGATGAAAGAGAATAAAACAACAATAGCAATGATACATGTTAAAATAATTAAACAAAGAAGGACAGATAAACGAGCATGTGTCATGAAATATTTAGTGCCAAAATATCTTATAAAATATGTCAAAGAATACAAAAGATATGAAAGATATCACAAAAGAAACCCGGCTCTAATGTTAACTCCCCCTTAACATAAGCAATGTTAGATCACCGGTTATCCTAAAAGCTTAAGCTGATAGGAAGAGATAAATTTAAGCAATGTTAAATCACGTGTTGAGCTCAAACTCCTTTTTTAATAGGTGAGGCCCAACACGTGGAATATTTAATTTAAATTGGGGTGAATTGACTAAGACAAGGTTCGATCCCAGGACCTTTGGCTCTGATACCATGTTAAATTACCAACTATCCCAAAGGAAGAAACAAAGGAAGAAACTCAAGTGGGATCCTAACAAGTGTTCCAACAAACCACATTCCCCTCATTTTGTCATAAAAGACAAAGGAAGAGACTCAAGTGGCGTAACTTGTATCCTTCGAAGGTATAAACTAGGGGGGTACAAACATTATGAGCACACAACACAAACAAGAGGGCATGGTAGATTCAACTATGCACATGAAAAATGCAAACAATTTCAAAGAACCACCTTTTATTCGAAAGCCCAATTCAAGTCATCCAAACGAAGTTTAAGCCTCAATTTGTAATTCATGAAATTCGAGACTCAAGTATGGCTTCATTCTAGTTTCGATATCTTGGTTAATTTTTCTATCAAAAATATTACAACAATCACTATGTGTAATGCCTCACCCCAATGTCACCTATCCTAGTACTACTTTCGTATAAGTATGCTTAATTGTGAAGTTCTTATAGGTTCATTGTTATTATGACTTTAAAACGCATTGTTATCAAGAATGGTGCGAGTATACATATAAGCACATTCTCATCACCATATCCAAGCCATGTGGAATGCAACACTATGAATGTACAATTGAGTAATGCTAGGTATAATTTTTTTTTTTTTTTTTTTTTTTTTTTATCCTCAAATTGATTATTTGAGTTTTAAAATTACAATTAGATTAAAATTTAATAGTGATCCATTCCAAATTGAATAGTATTTATAAGAGGAATAATGCTATACATCAATTCAAAAACTCACTCATCATCACATAATACCATAGCTTTTAACTTAAATAACATATTATAAAATTATCCATAATGTCATTACAATAACAGAAGACTAATATTGTCTTGACATCAAATCAAGAGATGCCTCAAGGGCATTTATTGTCATAATTTAAATAGACTCAACATGAGTCAGTCATTCAAAAGGTGAGAGGCCTCCCACAAGCCACATAAACCAAAAGCCTAGGCAGCATAAGGGTCGCCATCTAACTTCTTGTCACCAACATCTGTAAAATTACCACCATTTTACATGGAGAATGTGAGTCCACCACTCAGTAAGTATAAAATACGTAGACCATACGTGTGTGATGTGAGCCCCTCTTTTCCACTTGAAAATCTCTATCTCGAATTTACTAAACAGCTATCTCACATAACGTTTTGATAAAAGTACTTATTTTTTATAAACTTCATAGCTATTTTGTAAATCAAGTCTAGAGTTTTGTTAATACATACTTATCAAAGCCTCAAATATTTTCCTTTGAATTTAATATGTATCAAACCCCACATATCGTATTATGGAATAGTAAAATACTTTATAACAAGATAATGAAAATAAAAGGCATAAAACAAAATATATCATGTCACATGCTTGATTCACATAATATAATATCAAATTCATTTATCACATTCCACATTGCTCATTTTCATTTCATCATTTCCGTATGTCAAGAGGATACTCCCACTTACCATTCGAGTTTGCCAAGTGTATACCCCCCACTTAACCGACAGGTTGCTAAAAATTTATCCCGCTTATAGCTTTGAGGTGCTAAGTGTATAACCTCACTTAACAGCTGAGTACCCATCTTTTACAAACTTTTCACTTGTCTCATATAATCATATTTCATTTTCCATTAAAACTCATTTTCTTTTAACACATTTCTTTAAACACATGTAATATATAATATAAACATAATTTATCATATACCAAAATATACAGGCTAATAATCACACTAAAAAAAATATTGTACAGTTTATGCAATAAAGCATCAAGCGCAGGGTCAGTAAGTTTTATATTTACAACTTTTGCTTAATTTCCTGAAATGATCCCTAGCTTGTATATATATATATACTATGTATTCCCTCTTGCTGAAGGAATCACTACTCCTTCTTCTTGTTCATCTTTCTTAGTTTCTTTATTTTTGTTCGTGCAATAGACGAAAGGAAACAAAATCCTTTTGTTTAGATGGTAAAAAATAAAGGATGAGGCACCGGTTACTTTTATAGCTGAAGGGTTCTTAGATTTTTGAACTATTTTTCCGCAATTTGTTTCTACAATGTTTGATTTTCTTTGACTCGTTCGGTTGCCAGACTTTTAATGCAGCCTAACTTTTTTTTCTCATCCTGCTGGTAGGCGGCATGCATCTTTTGAATTTCTCATAACACAGCCAAAGTGGGTTGCATTTTTCAAACAAAATAGGGGAAGAATTTATTGAAGAGAGGTGCATGTTTTATCTTTCACGTCGAACAGACTTAAATGCTTCTCACATGAGTATGTTAAGTGTTTATTCACAAAAACTAGTAAAATATTAGCTTCAACTTGTCTCTGTGTGAAATGAAGAGAAGCAAATTTTTTTTTTTATTATTATAAAAGAATAAAAGAGTTAAATTATAATTAAGTGTTGTTAGTGAGAAGTAAAATTTTTACAAAGCTACACTGGTGGGAAAACTAACATGGATTGAGAGAAACAGTATTTTGTTGATTAAGAGAGTTAAAATAGAACCTAAAAAATAAAGGCAAATATAGCGTTAAGTCAGTAAATCATATAGAATGGTGGTTAAAAAAACATGATAGAAAAAAGGACATGGCATTAAGGCTATTGGCTTTAGTTAATTTTTTTTTTTTTAAAAAAAAAAAATGATTTAGTACAGCACTAAAAATGTAAATTTTGTGGAAATAATTACCATCCTAAATTTTCATTTTTAAAGATTTTATATAGGCGACTCCATCTTGCAATTATTTGGTAATTTCTACATATTTATCAATACAAAGCTCTCTTTGAAAAGTTGAAACAAGAAAAGAGAAAAGAGAGAGACCATCAATGATTATTATAATGATAAAACCTCGTTTGACATCTCTTTTAGCCATTGAAGTTAATTATTATTAAATGCCTCATAAATATAAGAATTATTTATAGTATATCAACTTTCTGATATGCTACATTGCATTCTTTAATTTGGTCCATTCATCTTTTAAGCAAATCAACTACTTTTTTCTGACATGTCCGCACAAGAGGGAGGAGGGAGATTCGAACTAGTGACCTCCACTTCATTAGGCGTGGTCCAGCAAATCAACTATTAGATTTGTACGACTTACATGAGATGGACAACAAATATAATAAAAAAAAATAAATAAAAATTAATAAGTATTCTAAGAATCAAGTCGCAACACGAATTATGGTTGGAGAGATAGAGACAAGAGACAGTTAATATTTAATAAATCTTTAACTAACCTTAAGTTAGGCTATATGTGAGTTTCAGGTGCTTGCATGAAGGGGAGCTTTTTTCTTCTTCTTCGACAACTTTCAGGCAACTCTTAGCACCTTCAATAATACAATGATAATAAGAATCTTCGCGATTCCGATGTGGATGATTCTCCTCACAATATTTTTCCCACCCTTCAAAGCATTGCGGCAGTATTGCTTCAACTCCATCAAGTTCAAATGAATGAACATATCCATTGGGCAGTGTAGAAGGAGAAAAAGAGGTAGCAGCAAGATTGTTGGCTTCCACCACTCCGAGAACAAAGATAAACAATTTTATCATCTTAACATATTTCCAAGCCATAGAGTTTGTTCCACTTTAGAAACTTCCTACCTAACTTTGATGTATAAATCAAAACAACAGTTAAGGTCCAAACACTTATATATTCTATGCAATTGAATTATTAGAGGCACATGTAATATTATTTTATGAATTGATTTCTTGTATTGCATTTTGATTTAAATAAATTTTGTTTAGTCGTTGTGACTTTTGAAGGTGTGCTGTCTCTTAGTTAAGTGACTTCTGGTGTTAACATTTTTTTAGTTACTCTTTTCGATAGGGTCTCAAGTTTGTTTTCTTTTTTTGTTAACCTTTGATTCTTAGAAAAAAGTGAAGTAAAGTTTTTAAAATGCAATTAGTTTCAAATGAATAAGTGAAGGGAATGATCCACTAGTCATTAGATGTTATATAAAAACATCCATTAAAAATGTTTTTTTAAAAAAAGATTGATTCGAAAAGACAAATAGACATACAATAGATTGGAAAAGAAATTCAAATATAATATTATTCATTTACAAAGAGATATGACAACTCTCTCTCTCTCTCTCACTATATATATATATATATATAAATAACTGTCATTTGTAATAGTGACTTTCCGAGGTATGGACTTTCTTAATTAGTTAAGTGATTTTTGGTGTTAACCTTTTCTTTTAGTTTATCTTTCGGATATGGTCACAAGGTTACCAAAAAAAAAATCTTAATTTTTTAACTTTACCAGAAGTCAAAGTTAACTTGGAAAAATGAAATTAATTTCAAATGAAAAAATGAAGAGGATGATTCACTAGTAACTGTATGTTATATAAAAGCACCTATATAAAAGGTTTTAAAAGAAAAAGATTGATCAGAAAAGACTAATAGACATACCATATATATATATATATATATATATATATATGAGAAGTGACTAGAAGCTCGAATTTTAATAGTAAATTTTTTTTAAGAAAACACTGGTTTCAGAAATTTCAAATTGACATTTGAAGCAAATAGAACTTTATTATGGATGAAAATAAGTGTAATAATTTAATGCTTAAACAAGCAAAATGCTAATGAAATTTTATGCAAAATCAGTCAGTGTCATTTACTCTATTTGCAATTAGCTCAATGTAGTATCAAAATTCAGAGTTTCCTGAGCTATGCAAAAAAACCAATTTACTCCCTAGAGTCAATTTTGTTCACTAATTTAACATATTACCTTCGTTGACATTGACTTGAATTGAACACGTGTCACAATTTTCTTCGCTCTAACTTGTCACACCATCGGAATAAGAATAAAAAATTCCATGAGCACAACTGTGAGTATTCTAATGCATTTAAAAGCCATAGATTTTCTTCCACTTTAGAAACTTCCTAACTTTTATGTATAAATCAAAACAACAACCACTACAAAAATTTAGGTCTTTAGGGGCGACTTCGAGTGGACCCTAAAAGTCCTAAAGTGGACACTGTTGACAACAGCGTCGACTTTTGGACCCTAAAGGTGTGGACGCTAATCGTCTGACCCTAATGATCAAATATGTGATTATCATCGTCCACTTAAAGTCGACCCTAATGATCACTTTTAGCGTCGACAAAGTGGACGCTAAAAGTCGCAATGCTTTGACCCTAAAGCTGATATAAACGGAAGGCATAGTCGACGCCGATAGTCAACTATTAGTGTCCACTCAAAGTCGTCCCTAAAAGTCAACCATTAGCATCCACTTTGGGTGGACGCTGATAGTTAACCATTAGCGTCCACAAAGTGGATGCTGATAGTTAACCATTTGTGTCCACAAAGTGGACGCTAATAGCCCAAAAAAAAAATTAAAAAAAAAAATTAACTATCAGCGTCTAAACGAGAGTGGATGCTGATAGTTGACCATTAGCGTCCACAAAAGTGGACCCTAATGGTCTTAAAAAATAAAAATTAAAAATTAAACATCAGGGTCCAAAGTGGAGTGGACGCTAATAGATAACCATTAGCGTCCATAAAAGTGGATGCTAATGGTCCTAAAAAAATAAAAAAAATAAAAATTCTCTACGTTTATGCGCTTGAATGCACACGATGTGCGATCGATCGCAGTACTCGTAGGTTTTCGAGCTTTTGTGCTCGAACGCACATTGGGCATGCGCTCGATCGCGGAACCAGTTTGTTTTTGACCTTTTGCAATCGATCGCACTCCACTTGCTCTCGATCGCAGTAACAGTAAGTTTTCGACATTTTGTGCTCGAACGCACATTGGTCATGCGCTAGATCGCGGAACCAGTAGGTTTTTGACCTTTTGCAATCGACCGCACTCCACTTGCGCTCGATCGCAGAACCAGAGAACCCTGAGCATGATATCGGCTAACAGGAGATAACCACAATATTTTTAACATATATCAGTAACAGTACCACCAATACATGTTAATTATGAGCAAAAGGAGAGGAGCAACATAGCCAGTTGTGTATGTCAAAAGCAGGCTGCCTCCTATATAACTGGATCCTGTTATTTATCTACTAATCATGACAAGGGTAAAAATATTGTACTCTGTTTTGAGTGAAACTAAAGATAAATGTTGCTAAAAAAATTCAAAACATCAATGTACATATAGTCCGTTTAAAGCTTTCTTTCTTTCTTTTTTTCCCTTCTGACATGCTTGTTCACATGAAAGCCTCCTCTTTTATTGAAATCTTTGAATTGATTGACAAACTGTTAAGGTTGGTTGTCTCAAATAGTAAGATTTATCTTCCATAACCTGTAGTGATATAAAGAGTTTCTCCAGAGAATCAAGAATAAAAAGAACTCTAGCCACACATTCATTAGCATAAGTTTGGTGTCCCTTAGTAATATTGAAGCACTTACTCATAAGTGCTAACTTGGTACTTATGTATGAGCTAGTGAGTCCTAAGCCAGTTACAATAAACGTTAGCTTCCGCTATGAGAGAGGGAGAGAGAGAGAGAGAGAGAGAGAACAAATAGCAAACAAGTGAGGGCAATCATATTATATCTGTAGTTTCAAAGATACTAAAAGCTATTGAGCAAATCTTTGTGCTCAATCATATCAAACTGTCAATCTTTGTGCCAAATCACATCTAAAAACATTGGAAGCAGTTGAGCAAATATTAAACAAACTAACCGTAAACATTTTAGAGTCTAGATCCCAATGTGTGAAGAACTTGGGAGGGGTTTTGTCAATCTCTGTGCTAGGAACCTGAAATGAAAATAACAAGCACAACCAATCAAATTTCTTGAAACTAAATGAAATGGTTAAGTTCAGCTATCTACCCTAAACTATGGGGTCATTCAATATCCAATCTACCTTCTCCAAATGGGTGTCAAAACTAACATATTAGTTGGGGGATGATGTAGGGAGGACATTACATATTAAAAGGACTAATCTATTAATTTTGACAGCTTAGTGCAGCCCACCATTCATCTACCCACTATTACATTAATTTTAACCCTAATTTGGATGGTGTAGTGGACGTTGCATATTAATCTAGAGTTAAGTGTTGATAGCAAAATTATTTTATTTACGCACATAATGCAAAGACCCTATAATTGAGGGTGGATAGCTACATCTAAACTTAAATAATAATATGCTGATCAAAAGCATGTACAATTATATGATTGATTTACCTTGAAAGCAATGATCTCATATGGATCAGCTGCAAAAAGAAGATACTGGTTTCTTTTATCGAAGGGTTGGACCCTCTGCATCCATTGAGAAGTGATAAAAAGAAGTTAGAACATCATTTCGTCTTCAAAAAACAATTAATTTAGCATTACTTAGTCAAGTGCATTGCAATATAGAGAAATAAATCAACAGAAGCATGTGAAGAATTTCAGGTAAGAATCTAGTTCAAAGAAACAAAGAGGCCCACCTACTCATAAGAAGACAACCTGCGTCTTGGTTTGCAAGGTCTTCAATATCAGGATATTCAATCTGCGACACAATAATGTTTACCAGAAAAATATTGTTATTATCATCTTTCTTAGGATATGCATTAACACTATTTCATCACATCAGACAACAATCTTCAAACTAATCTAAATGCCCACAAGAAACATAACTCAAAAGGACTAACCTCATCAAAATCATCAAAAATATGTGAGAACTGTCCCATGAACCAAACCTGCCAAGGGAGAAAACTATTAAATATATGTTTTACAGTCCATGGCCAGCAAAATTCCAGAACCCAAAATAAAGTACTTATCTGCATCCTCTTCCTTGCCAATTCATCCTCATAAGCAATTTAAGTAATCTACCACAATGAACCAATATATAATATCAAAGACAATGAGAATGAAACCCTGATAGAGAAAGAGATACTAAAAATGTGTTTCTTCACGGAACATATTAAAGTGAGAACCTGCTTGGGTGGTTTAACTTTCTTGTACTCTTGTTATCCTGCATACACTTAAAAAGAAAATTTAGAAAGATATTATTACTCCCATGCATTGTTTACTCAAAGTTCTTTAACCTTGATAAACATGTCAAGGGAGATTTACTAACTCAAAAGTTGTTGAACCAAAAATTTTGCAAATATCTTAACATAATATAAACCAAATCAAAAGTACCAACAAATATACATTACCAAACAGATCACGACAACAAATACTCAAATACACAGTAGCAAATAGAAAGTACCAACAACTATCCAAATACATAGTATCAAAAAAATATATCCCAAATAGATGGTATCAAAAAGTACATCCTAAATAAATGGTTATTCCAAAGCACCCTCAATTGTTGGCTTGACTTGATTCACCTCCAATCAAGCTCCCTCCAGACCTAAGAAGAATAGAATTTCATATAATGATCAATAAGCTTTTTAACGATTACTTAGTATGTGTGTTTTTGTAAAATTAATGCATAGGTAAAGTTTCACTAACCCTCCAATACGTGACATTAAGAACTCAACAGTGGCTTTCAATTTGTTCGCTTCCTCAACGTTGGCTTGCAAATTCTCCTTGTACTGATGAAGTTCGATTCTAGTCTGTTGAAGCTCGCTTTGAGTTTCTTCTTGTCTTTTCCTACACTCTTCAAGGTTGTCGAAGTGGGCGAACGCTTGAGATGAAGTACTTAAAGGGGTAGGAATAAGACCGCATCCCATTCCTCTAACGTGCCCAAATCGTCGGCCCCCTAGCACTTCTGTGACAATTTCTTCCATTCGGTCCTCCACACTTCTTCCCTCCAAATTGTCTTCCTCTAAGGCCTCACTGGTTGTTAATTCTCGCATCTGAAGCTGCACAAGTCATAGTTGGCCTTAGTTTAATATATACTTCATGTAAGTTTATTATTCATGTTCTTCACTAATCAACTTAATGATCGGAGCGTAAACATTTACTTACATATAGACTTTGGCATTTGGCGTTCACAAACTCTTTATCCTTTTTTCTTGTGTGAGTAGCCTCATACTGTTCAACAGGATTGGGCTTCACTTTTGTTTCTTGTTCCTACACATAATACATATAATCAAAGTTTTCACTAAATAATGTTACTTTCATTAAATTATACTACGAGATACTTACCTTTTTGTAAATGACGTTGACAAATGAACAAGTCCCAGCTGTGTGCTTTGTTTCTAATTTGCTTCTGTTTTTTATATTTCGTTCAGACTTTTCCTATGAAATTTGGAGAAAAAAAAAATACAATTATTCATAAAATGTCTTCAAGTGCATGCAAATTATATCAATCTGAATTTTCTAATCAGTATAATAATATATATTTACCTTCCATTTATCGTCATCAAATAAGTCACATATTAGGTTCCATTGTTCAGGACCATACCCTGCTGGCACTTTTTCCCTCCCAATAGCCTTAGCCTTGGCAATCCCCTCATCATCGTCTTTATGAATGCCTTCAAAATATTTCTTGTAGTGGTCCCTATACAAGTTCGAACAAAGCCTAGCATATGCATGACCCAATTTATGTTCAACAGCTTTGATGTGCTCGTATAGTCCCATATTTAGTGCGAAGTTTGACTGATACATAATAGATAAGAAAACAATGGTAAAAAATGTGTCACATTATTTTTTCATACGAAACATATTCTTAAACATTACATTGATATTCATACCTGAACATGGAATAACAACTTGCTCTTTTCCTCAGCTGAGACCTTTTTCCATTCACCGTGATGAAGTTCACACATGTTACGAATAATCTCCCCAATCTTGCTTGCAAACCATGATACATTCTCGCCTACAGGTGCGCGGTGTCTATTTGGGATGTTTTGCACTAAGGGACCATTCTTAAGTATGTGGTCACTCAACTTCTTACACTTCGCCTTACCCCTTACACTTCTGACAGACATGGTAGCTGTTACGCAAAATATGGTAACGTAGTAAGTTAAATTTGGAAAAGTATACTGTCAAATGTCAATAACAAACCAAAATAATACAAAAATAACATTTCATAAACATATAATTCATGAACTTACAAGATGCAGTAGGGGCGGCTCCTTGTGAATCCAATCCTGCCACTGAGTGAATAGGATTACTAGACTCATGCGAAGGATGCCCATTCACTGACTCGAGGAGGAGGGGGGGCGAGGGCGACATTTGCATATCTGTATCACCAAACCCAGAATTGGGAGTCGGACTCTCATGCTCGTCAATAAGGCCCCGACCTGACCTTGGCCTCAGCCTCGTGCTGCTGGAACACTTTTGCGTCCTGTTGTTGTCATTGTTATGATCAATTTGCTAACAACTGAAAACCAAAAAATTATATTAGTCAAATTATAACCATATAGCATGTTCAAGATTTTTGACAAACATATAATAATCATGCCAATAAAAAAAAAAAAAAAAACACCACAATATATATATAGAGAGAGAGAGAGGGCATCAACTTCATTAAATATGCTAATACACTTTGTACTTACACCAAATGTGAGCTTATGTTCAACACATTCCATCATCAGATTCGTATTCAGAATCTGTATCACTGTCACTTGAAGATGATTGTTCGTGTTCAGAGTCCTCTTCGTGTTCAGAGTCTATATCGTTGTCGCTAGATAACTCCTCTTCCTCATCAAAGTTTGTATCATGGTCCTCGTCTGGCAAGTTATCCTTGGCAAACATGCTTGCATCAAGTTGAATATAAAATTCATCAATTGCTATTGTCGCATCATCTCCACGTAATCGAGTGGAGGCTTCAACAATTGCTTCATCAACAAAGACCATATTGCCCCCAACACATTCACCTTCCTAGTATACGTCATCACTGAGTCTTTGGTCATCTTCTGTATTATCTCCCTTTTGTACTGTTGGAATATTATAGATGTCTCTATTGATCTACTTCTGCACCACTTTCCAATTACCACCCAATTCGGGATCATCCAAGTAAAACACTTGCAAAGCTTGACATGCTAAGATGAACGGGTCGAATTCACACCATTTACGAGAAGTATTCACAATCGTGAAGCCTTGGTCCATTCGTACTCCTGTTGCACTCCCAGTGTCTCACCAATCGCACTCAAATAAGTACACGAGATTTTGGCCAGGGTAACGTAACTCTAGAATATTTTTTAACTCACCATAATACTCCGTTATTGAGGTTTCGTCCTCACCTGAAACAGAAATACCACTATTTTGGGTAGTACGAGTTTCTGCACATTCTTTCGTGTGGTACCTAACCCCATTCACGACGCAACCTCTATACGATCTAACCTGACGATCAAGCCCGCATGCAAGATCATATAATTGTTTTGAGCCATTGTCTGCAGTACGCCCACTATTATATAAACGCTTATGGAACCAACGTTCAAAGTTAGCCTCATGCTTTTTTTCAATGTCACGGCCACCTTCTCTTTTGATCATATTATAATGTTCACTGCATGAAAAATAAATGTATTGGTAAATGATCATCAACGCTAAAATTATAACATGTCGTAACAGGTAAAACACAAAGACCATTACTAAACTTACTCCAAATATGAAGCTGTTTCATTACAGTTGGTAAGCACATATCATCGTGCCCTATCAAAATCATTAGCATCCAGTGTTACTAATTTAGCTGCTCCTAACGGCCGAACTCGTTGGGAGAACACATCTAAGTGCTGGCCCATTTTTACAATATCAACGTCAACATTTCTCCGTTCACGGTTCCATCTTGTCTCAATCCCCCGAAGATACCTAGAACCTAAGGTCAAGCTCTCCTTAGCTAGGTAACACTCGGCAATAAACCCCTCTGGACGCACTTTGTTACGCGTCCACTTCTGATATCTTCCAAGTTCTCTTTCGAACGGATACATCCAACGGTTTTGTACAGGACCGGCAAGCTCGGCCTCCTGAGGTAAATGAAGTGCTAGATGGATCATAACATCAAAAAAAGCTGGAGGAAATATTTTTTGTATTTTGCATAAAATTATTACAATGTCGACTTTCATTTGTTTCAGGATATCAACTTTCAATGTCCGTGCATATAATTGCGTAAAAATGGTACTGAACTCAGTCAATGTTGTTCGTATTTTCGACGTAGAGAAATTTTGAATTGCAACAGGAAGCAAGCGCTGTAAGAAGGCATGACAATCATGGCCTTTCATACCCGAAATTTTACCAGGAAGCTTGTTCACACATCGACCAATGTTAGATGCATACCCGTCAGGAAATTTAACACCTTTCAACCACTCACATAAACTCTTCTTCTCATCTCTTGTCAAGGTGTACTTCGCAAGTGGCATCCTATAAGTTTCACCATTTGGCTGCACATGCAATTTTTTACGTATACCCATTAACTGTAAATCTCTTCGTGCCTTGACTGTGTCCCTGGTCTTCCCATCAATATTCATCAGCGTACCTAAGATACTTTCACATATGTTCTTCTCAATATACATTACATCTAAATTGTGACGTAATTTCAAGCTTGACCAGTAAGGCAACTCAAAGAAAATACTTCACTTCTTCCAATTCAACACAACATCTGTGTACTTTCTCTTTCTCCCGCTTGTTTTTCCAAATTGTAAACCCTCAGCATCCCTTAGTTGTTTCAACAATTAACTTGCAGACAATTCTTTAGGTTCCAATCTATGCTCCTCTGTACCATCAAACGAATCTCCTCTTTTGCGCCATGGATGCTCTTGAGGAAGCCACCGATGATGACACATGAAGCACACCTTATGCCCATACTTCAAATACCTGAACGATATATCCTTATTACATACTGGACATGCAAGATTTCCATTTGTAAACCACCTAGATAATTTTCCATATGCGGGAAAATCATTTATAGTCCATAGTAATGTCTCTTTCTTTGATGCATCGTACACGTGTATGTCTTCATTCCATAAATCTTTCAAGTCATCAACCAATGGCGGCAATACACATCAATATTCTTTTTGGGATCTGAAGGTCCAAGGATAATAAAGGACAACATCAAATTTGGACTCTTCATACACATCCACGGAGGGTGATTGTACACCATTAACATTACTGCCCATATGCTATATGTTGTACTCATATTACCATATGGGTTGAAACCATCACTTGCTAAACCAAGCCGCACGTTGCGGGAATCACTTGCAAACCACTCATGTCTTTTATCAAACTCTTTCTATACAATAGAATCGGCGGGGTGTCTGAAAGTATTGCCATCATCTTCTCGACCTTCTTTGTGCCACCGCATTTCCTTGGCCATTTCTTTTGTCATAAACAACCATTGTAACCTTGATTTTATTGGGAAATACCGTAAAATCTTTTGACGAATATTACTTTTTTTGCCTTTGCCATCAATCCATCTTGAATTGTTGCACTTTGGGCATACCACTTTGTCTGCATGTTCTTTCCAAAAAAGCACACAACCATTCTTGCATGAGTGTATCTTATCGTAACCGAATCCCAAGTGTCGCCTAAACTGTATTGCTTCTCTATACGAGCGTGGCAATGTCTCTCCATCTAGGAGGGCCGTCTTTATCAAGTCAATCATCATATCAAACGCCTTGTTACTCATGTTGCAGAACGCCTTTATGTGAAGCATCTTCAGTACAAAAGTAATTTGTGTAAATTTCTTGCAGCTTGGATAAAGTTCTCGTAAACCATCTTCCCATAATCGGTAGAAGGAGCTTGTTTGTTCGTGATCATCAGTTGGGGGGCCCTGTGAAGTAGAGGATTCTCTGATATTAGCATCAACAAATGTCCCCATACATACATCATCTAACAATTCTTCAACTGTATCAACCTTCTCCATCATTTCACTTGTATGTGTGTGCATGTTTGTAGAAGTGTTTACCCTAAAATGATCTTCTTCCCCGTGAAATATCAATCGAGTGTATGTCGAAGTAAATCCATTAATATACAAGTGACCCTTCACCTCGCTAATATGACAATAACATCGATTTGCACAATCACGGCATGGACACTTTGTCATATCACTTGAATCAACTGATTTAACTACCATTCCCATGAATTGTTCCACACCTTTTTGAAATCGCTCTGAACATCGAGTACTTTCCCGCATCCAACTCCTATCCATATTGATGTCCCTATTAGAGGTTATTTGTTACGTACATGTACGCACACAAGGGAATTAGAAGATCAGATTCTTAAGAATTAAGAGGATTAAATGGGAGGTCTGTTCTCAAATATTAAGGGAGAGAAAGTTTAAAAGGAGCATGGGCAATGAGAGATTTCTAGAAGTGGGTTACTAGTTTAGAACAAATATTCACGAAATGATGGAAGCTCAATGCCTTGTTACCTAACAAAATATTCTAGAAGTGGGTTAGTAGTTTAGAACAAATTTCTATTTGTAATTTATTTACTAGTTTAGCTCAATGACAGTTTTACATTTTTTAGTATTGTTGTTATCTTTGATATTTATTATAGAATGTTGTCTTGTTTCAAGTTTACTGTGCTGCTTTCTTATTGAACTTAAATAGAAAAGACAATACAATCATAATCCATACCAACTTTGATAACATAAGTTGATGTGAACTAGAAAATTAATAACATAATCCTAATATAAGAATAAGACTTAATACTAATATAAAAGTAATAATAAGAGAAGAAACAAGGTATAAAACAACCACAAGAGAAGAAGAGAGGTTTAATGCAACCACAATAGAAAAAGGGAGAGATGCAGTAGCAATACAAGTCTTCAGACGATCACGTGTACGATCGATCGCACTACCAGAAACATTTGCCTTGTAGTGAGTGCGATTGACCACACTACCAGGGGCTTCAGTACATAGTGCGATCGATCGCACCACTAGAAAGATTTTCCTTGTAGTAAGTGCGATCAATCGCACTATCAGGGGCTTAACTTCAGTATGTAGTGCGATCGATCACACTACCAGAAACATTTGCCTTGATAATGCGTGATATCGATCACACTACCAGGGGATTCACAAACATTCATCAGCAGTATGCTTAACAACACTTGCCTCTCAAATAAAAGCTAGGATAGTTTTCTAGTGATTTTTTTTACAATTAACTTCTGTAAATTGTTAAGGGCACATGCACTTGATCATTATCTATAAGGTTGAAACTCTCATGAGCTAGAAATTAACAAATGTCATCCTCAGCAAAAGTTAGACCAGTATTTAGACAGTAGGAAATTAAAGAAATGAAGACCAAATGATCTTGACAAGATACATAGAAAGCTGTCCAATAATGAATATACACAGAAATAGGACACAACCATGATATCAAACACAGTAATCAATCAAGTTGCACTGGATTTTCATTTCGGCTTAGGAAATGAAGCTTTTCATTCACATATTATGGTAGTTAAAAGATAATCGACACTCTAATTGGTTATACCTTGGTGTGAGCTTCAACAGCAGCTACTCCTGGGCGCCGAGTATTACTTAAGACATGATGAACACTAGGTCCAGACACCTCCTTAATAATCTCCTGGAAAAAAAATTAAGTAAAGCATTTTACAAATGATAATCAAATGTAATAAAAACAACAATATATTAACACACCTCCAAGACATACACCACTAAGCAACTATAATTTTTCCTCACATCCTAAGGTTGCCAACTGTCAAAATCTTACAGAAAGCAGCTGTCCACCCAAAAATGATTAAGCTATTTTTCGTTGAACCTTCACACACCAAAATGATTTTTCCAAGCTACAGCCCCCTTCAAAGTCCCTCATAGAAGCCAAAAACATCTTACACAAGTAGATGAAATCAATATAAATGCAGGAAACAACATGAATTACTATTCTAAAACAAAACCATATAAGTTCAATATTGATCCTCTTGAGCAACTTTACTCACTAATGAGAAAACGTGAAGAGCAATCAGCAGTATCAACAAATAGTATCAACCTCGCTAATAATGTCACTTCCTATCAAAGCTGAAGAATTCACAGCTAATGTTTTTGCCACAGAGCTACTACTATTCAAATGCTTTTAACCTACACAACAAACTTCCCCTTCCTCTTCCTTTTCAACAATTAGATAAAACTTTGAGTTCTTGAACCTAGAATCCCCCTCCTCACTCTTTTTAACAAATCTCACATCTTCTACTTCCATTTTATTGTCGGCTTCTAAGCTTAAATCCGTGTCGTTCAATTTTGGTTCCCCACTCTACCATATATCAATAAGTTAACGAAGTCATACAACCTCAAAGGCAGTATCTGAACCCACCAATGTGATGATTTCAACAATGGAATCATATATGGATAAAGGTCATAAGACATGCCCTAGCAAATTATGATTTAGCTGCCAATACAAAGTTAGTGTAGCTAAGTTCTCTGTTGAAAAAAATAAATTGTAAAATCATCAAAATGCAAGAGACCTGACTTGTTGATAAGCAGCAAAAATCCCAATAAATAGTATAGCTCATATATTTTTTGCCACACGGACCAGGTAGAAGAGCATATGCTGCATATCTACTGAAGGTCATGACAGATTGCCACGTTGTTTGAGAATGTATGAATATATTCATAACTTAGAATAGCAAAATTGAATTCCTGCAGCTAATGTACATAATAATGGACGCAGCTTAATAACTAAAACCCATTGACAGGCGGCAGGCCAATAAATAGTATAGCTCATATATTTTTGCCACACACAGCTTAATAAAAGGAATTCAAATATTATTTGCGCTTAATAACAGAAATTTAAATATACTTCAAATAATCACAATGCTAGAGCAATCTTTGAAATGAAGGGTAGATTCATATTTTCAAATGCTCAGAATGCTACAGCCTGCCAACTTTGATTCATATTTTCAATATGAATGAAGGGTAGATTCATATTTTCAAATGCTCAGAATACTCCTGAGCAGCTTTGAGGAAGTACCCATTTTTTAATTTCTTCAAATCACAATTCATGGATACTATTTGAGTGATTCAGACGCATTTAAGGTTTTCAAGGGTTTAGGAGAAACTCATACCGGAGAGAGGTACGCCGGAGAGAGAGCTACAGGAGAGCGTTAAGTGGGCCGTAGTGAGATATGGCAGAGAGAGAGGTGCGCCGGAAAGAGAGCTGCTGGAGAGAGAGAAACTTGCGCCGGAGTGAGATCAAGAGAGAGAGAGAGAGTGAGAGTGAGAGTGAGAGATTGATGAGCTGCAGTGGGAGGTCATGGGATTTGGTGAAAAGATCACCTCCGAAAATTTGAGCTCCCGTGCCAGTTTATTGCTATCTATTAATAGATGGCGGCAGCCTATTTTGTGCAGCTCAATTAGTGGCTACTTGGGGTATTTTTTTAAAAAATAAATAAATGAGAAAAATATAAAAAAAAACCTTCCAAAATAAATGAGAAAAATATAAAAAAACATGAAGCAATTTGTAATTTATGCCAACTACAGTGACTTATTATTTACTATTTATTCCAAAAAAATATTTTCTTTTTTGGTTTGTGTTTTTATTCGTCCATTGGTTTTCTTGTATTTTTTTAAAATTGTCATATCTTTGATTTTACTTTAATAAAACATGAAGCAACTTGTAATTTATGCCAACTACAGTGACTAATTATTTACTATTTATTCCAAAAAAACATTTTCTTTTTTTTGTTTTGATTCGCCCATTGGTTTTCTTGTATTTTTTAAAAATTGTTTCGTTTATTTTTTTTCAATTATTTTATTATTTATTTGTTAAAATAATAGGGGTATTATAGGAATATTAAAAATAACTGGCATTTTTATACAATTTGGTAGTTCGGGAGGCTATTTTAGTATCTTTTAAACATTGGGGGGTTATGTTGCAAACGACGGGTACTTTTGGTGGCTTTTTTATATTTTTTGCAAAAAAAAATTATGCTACCAATTTTTTAATTTTTATTTATTTACTTATTTTTAATTTTTCTCTTATAATATGTTTTTATTATTATAATATTAACTAAAAATTTCCGTTTAATAAATTTTTATGATAAAGATCATTAAGTTGATATTTATCTTATAAGATAATAAAAAAATCAATATAACTAAGGCACTAAGATAATATAAAAAGCTAATAGTTCAATTGAATGTTCGATTGAACCTTCAATTGTATCCAGTTTGATCTATCAATTGATTATACCACAGTCAATCGAACTAATTCATTAGGATCGATCGGATGTTTGATCAAACGATTGATCCTATCGCGATCAATCGAACTAATTCATTAGGATCGATCGGACATTTGATTCTATCACGATCAATCGAACTAATTCATTATGATCAATCGGATGTTTGATCGAACATTTGATCCCATTACGATCGATCAGACTAATATGTAATAGTATCGATCGGAATTGATTTTATCACATTTTGATTGAACCTTCAATCATGTCAAGTTTTATTGATTGTATCCCGATCAATTTAAGTAATGCACTAATATAATATAAAATGCTTAGACTTCAATTCAATGTTCGATCGAACATTTAATTTGTTTGAATTTTGTTCGATCATTTGATCTTATCACGATCAATCGAACGAATGCACTAGGTAGGACCAATCGGATGTCTGATCAAAAATTCAATTTCAATTGTTTCAATCATTTGATCTTATCACGATCAATCGAACTAATTCATTATGATTGATCGGATATTCGATCAAACCTTCAATTTCAATTGTTTCAAGTTTGATCGATCATTTGATCCTATCATGATCGATTGAACAAATGTACTATGATCAAACGGATGTTTGAACAAACCTTTAATTTCAATTGTTTCAATTTTGATTGTCACTTGATCATATCATTTGATTGTATCACTATCGATGTTGTCGTACATAAAAATTAAAAAAAATAAAATAATAAAATAAAATATATATATTACATTCTGTTTCTACGATCGATCGCATACTTGTTGCGATCGCTCGTAGTAATGGAATTTTGGCTTTGAAGATTCTGTTATTGCGATCGAACGCACCTCGGGTGCGAACGCACCTTGGGTGCGCTCAAGCGCAGTAATGAAATTGTTGGCTTTGAACATTCTGTTACTACGATCAATCGCATCTTGGGTGCGCTCGAGCACACATCACCCACACCACGCACACTACTGTCCGAATGCGATCGATCGCACTCGGACAGCACACCACGTTACCTATTTTAGGTCACTTTCCCCCCACACCCCACATATTTTTCTTTTCTGCGCCGTACACTTCTCCAAGCACCAATCTCCGGCACACCCCTACTCCCTCCACTCCTCCACCGTTTTTCACCACCTCTACCACACAGCCACCACACGATTCTCTTCTCCGGCAACCATACCACCAACTTTTCACCACCTCTACTTTACACCCCGTTCCCCATTCCCATCAACACCCCAACCCCGATCACTTCTCCAAC
>NC_081544.1:11875204-11884829 GCF_901000735.1 Corylus avellana | reverse complement strand
TAATTAAAAATTAAAAAAATTAAAAATATATATATATTACATTCTGTTTCTACGATCGATCGCAACAGGTATGCGATCGAGCGCAGTAATGGAATTTTGGCTTTGAAGATTCTGTTATTGCGATCGAACGCACCTTGGGTGCACTCAAGCGCAGTAATCGAATTTTGGCTTTGAACATTCTGTTACTGCAATTTAACGCACCTTGGGTGCATATCACCCACACCACGCACACCCTTGGCCGAATGCGATCGAGCGCACTCGGACAGCACACCACGTGACTTATTTTAGGTCACTTTCCCCCACACCCCACAAATTTTTCTTCCCCTGCTCCGTACACTTCTCCAAGAACCCACCTCTGGCACACCCTTACTCCCTCCACTCCTCCACCATTTTTCACCACCTCTACCACATACCCACCACGCGGTTCTGTTCTCCGGCAATCATACCACCAACTTTTCACCACCTCTACTTTACACCCCGTTCCCCGCTCCCCATTCCCATCAACACCCCAACGCCGATCACTTCCCCAACCTTTTCTTTTCTCATATTTCTGCAATTGTGGGTGTTCATCCACCCACATTGCTTTCTTGTGGTTGGATTTTGGTGTTTTTGCAGGGGGTTTTGAGCGGAGTTGCTTTATTTTGCAATTTTAGCTATCTTTAGTGCACACCAGGTGTTCGACAAAAGTTCCCAATCAAGCTCATCATGCCAAGAACTCGAGCTTCGTCCTCTCGAGGGTCCGATACCCAAGCCATTTCTCCCCCGCCCACTTTTGAGGAGCGGGAGCTGCTATTTGAGACCACCTTTGCCATTCGCGAAGACTTTCAAAATTTTGAGGCGACTCAATGGGTGGTCGCCGAGTTCAAGCGACGGGGGCTCAAGAAGCTTTTCAAGTTGATCACCCCCACTGCTTACAGAAAATTGGTGATCGAGTTTTATGCCCACCTGTCTCATGACTGCAACAGGCTGGCTGCCCTCTCTTCCAAAGTGCAAGGCAAAGCTATTGACGTAACATGGGCCGACATTGCTGCTGCCCTTCAATGCAATGATAAGCACCCTCCAGAAGCCGCACAACTTGCTGAGCAACCGCCCAAATTCTACGTGGCGGAAATCATTGAGGACATGTGCGAAGGGCAATATGCCGATGCCCATCATAATGCCGGCAGCCGATCCAAGCTACCTCAACGGCTTTGGTTTGTGGACTCCGTATTACATCGTAATGTTTTTCCCTTGGGGTACAAAACTCAGAGGCGGGATTAATTTCTTCAAACACTCTATGCCTTCCATAAAGATGCTTGGTGCTCCATTCCCGACATAATTTGGAACCAAATTCACAAATTTTAGAATGGGGTGCACGTTGGAGGAACGGAGTCCACACATTCATGGGGGTTGCCTTTCCCATACTTAATCTCCTACATCCTCCGAAAGAAAGACATCAAGTGTACCGCAGCTGATGAGCCAGTCACTACTACTCACATATTTGGCATTCGCCAATGGAACAAGAGCTGCTCCCACATGCCCCGGGTACCTCCAGCACCAGCAGCTGGTGCGGAAGAGAATGAGGCTGAGCCGATGGCCGAAAATGAACCTTTAGTTGGGCCAGAGGCAACTGAGGAGGAGGCCCCGACAATTTTTCGTGAAGCACGAAACCGCTCACTTAGTGAAGAAATAGCGGGCCTTCGGAGAGAGTTGGCTGGCCAAAGAAAGGAGGCTCGGGAAAATAAAGAATTGATGGACAAACGCCTAGGCGCCTTAGAAGAATTGATGCAGTCCATTCTCAGCCGGTTGCCACCACCATCTGCAGGAGCATCATCTTCTGGATAGCAGTGAGCAGGGACCACCGTCTAGCTGAAGACGTTAAACTTAACGCTCATGGGAGGCACCCCATAGTTTACCCTTTCTATTTTGTTTAGTATGTTTTAAGTCAATCTTTTTATTTGTCTTTAGTTTTGTTTCTTTTTACTTACTTTTGTGTTTTCTTATGAGAATGACCCCGTATTTGCACCTGGCCAGTTGTTGAATTGCAAGGTATCAATATATTTTCACCTAAAACTGAGAGGAATTATTTTACGGTTTAGATATTATTTTGTTATATTTAACGGTGTAAAATCTTTCCATAAGGTATCGATATATTCATCATATAAAATATATACACTATTAGATTTGTAAAATTTAATATGAATTATGAAATGGGAATTAACTCTTCAAATTAGTCCGAATGAAAACTTTATCCTCCAAATGAAACTCCTAACCAAATGGCAAATATATACAAATTAAAATCTTTCTTTAGGATGATGGAATTGAAATAGAAGAATTTTTCCTTTTTTTAAAAAAAAATACACACATATATATATATTGAAACAACTGTACATATGGAATAAGTGAATGTGTAAATAATGCAGTGATATATACACAAGTAAATGTGTAAAATTTGATTTAGAGTACTATAAAATGAATCCTAATTTAACCGGTCACTTTGTTCAAGAAAAGCCATCAAAGAAGATTATTGGGAATAGTTATTAATCCAAAGACTTCAGTGTAGCGTGAATGAAAATGCAGGTTAACACTTTCAACTTCTTCGCCATATTTAATTTCCTCCATCATATATATATATATATACGCAAAAGTCAATAACCAAAAAAAGATGATCAAAATAAAGGAGATTTGCTCAAATACAAAAAATATCTTGTAATTAAAGGTAGTTAACGTCAATATTCATCAACATTGTAATGATGTCAATGACGGGAAAATATTTGAAGTCCCCAGTTTTCCAATTTCAAACTAAATTATTATATACGAAGACTACTCTGAGTTTCATTTTCGTCGAGATACATAGTACGTCTATTACAAACAAATTGTTGTTTAAGAAAAGTTATCTGATACCATAATAATAAATTATTAATTATTTTGAAAGTTTAAACTAATAAAAAAAAGTATTGATTTTGGAGCTTAATCATTATTTTTTAACCAAACATAGCGAATCTAACCACGCAAAAACCACTTAATTTATACAAATTCCAGCAATTTTTTCTGAAGGCAAGCCAAACTCCATTTTTTTTTAAAAAAAAATAAAATAAAAATTTGTACCTCATCTTTAGCGTCCACTAAAGTCAACGCTAATAATGGGTCTTCAGCGTCCACTTTTAGTGGAATCTATTGGGCATCAATTTTTTTTTTTTTTTTTTTTTTTTTCTACCTAATCTTTAGGGTCCATTAAAGTAGACCCTAATACTTAAGTATTAGCGTCAACTTTCAAAGTGGACGCTAATAATGGATTTTCAGCTTCCACTAAAAGTGGACGCTATTGTGCACCAATTTTTTTTTCTATTCTTTTTTTTTATTATTTTTTTACCTAATCTTTAGTGTCCACTAAAGTGAACCATAATACTTAAGTATTAGCATCCACTTTCAAAGTGGACACTTATAATGGGTCTTCAGCGTCAACTTTTAGTGAATGCTATTGGGCATCAATTTTATTTTATTTTATTTTTATTTTTCTACCTAATCTTTAAGGTCGACTAAAGTAGCCCCTAATACTAGTATTAGTGTCCACTTTGAAAGTGGACGCTAATAATGGGTCTTCAGCATCCACTTTTAGTAGACGCTATTGGGCATCATTTTTTTTTTTTTTAACCTAATCTTTAGGGTCCACTTTAGTGGACCCTAATACTTAAGTATTTGAAAGTGGACGCTATTAATTGGTCTTCAGCGTCCACTTTGAAAGTGGACGCTATTGGGCATCAATTTTATTTTATTTTATTTATTTTTTATTTTTCTACCTAATCTTTAGGGTCCATTAAAGTGAACCCTAATACTTAAGTATTAGCATCCACTTTGAAAGTGAACGCTAATAATGGGTCTTCAGTGTCCACTTTTAGTGGACGCTATTGGGCATCGATTTTTTTTATTTTATTTTTCTACCTAATATTTAGGGTCCAGTAAAGTGGACCTTAATACTTAAGTATTAGCGTCCACTTTCAAAGTGGACGCTAATAATGGATCTTCAGTGTCCACTTTTAGTGGACGCTATTGGGCATCAATTTTATTTATTTATTTATTTTTCTACCTCATCTTTAGGGTTAATAATGGGTCTTCAGCGTCCACTTTTAGTGGACGCTATTGGGGCATCAATTTTATTTTATTTTATTATTTTTAGTATTTTTCTACCTAATCTTTAGCGTCCACTAAAGTGGAACCCTAATACTTAAGTATTAGAGTCCACTTTGAAAGTGGATGCTAATAATGCGTCTTCAGCGTCCACTTTAGGCATCATTTTTTTTTTTTTTCTACCTAATCTTTAGCGTCCACTCTCATAGTGGACGCTATTGAGCTTTTATTTGATTTTTTTTTTTGGCCAGCTTTTAGCGTCCACTTAAGTGGACGTTATTGATCCACTATCCGCGTCGACAATTGTCGATGTTAAAAGTTTTTTTTTGGCCGCTTATATTTTTTTCGCCTCTTGAATAATTCCCGCGTGTATATTAGGGTCGAGTTATTAGTGGACGCTAATATTCATCTTTTCGGTCGGCTATTAGTGTCCACTTCGATGTGGACGCTAATACTTAACTATTAGGGGCGGCTTCTGGTTGTGAGTTAGTATTAGGGGTGACTTTATAGTCGCCCCTAATAAGTCGCCTCTGATGAGTAAATTTCTTGTAGTGAGGGTGATAATAGCGTCGACCAAAAAATATAACCCTGTTGACCTATTATTAGTGTCAACAATTCATGAATTAATATCAACGTTGATGTTTTTTAATTTTAATTTAAATATAACATCAGGGATGACATACTAGTTAATGCTGATATTTTATTATTAGCGTCAACTTTTGTCGCTGCTAATAGTAGAAAGGTCGTCCTTAATAGGTTTTAGGGTTTGACTTGCACGGGAAAAATTCGCACTAGGTTATTATTAGGGACTTATCAGCCTCGACGGATCTGGCTTCTATGCGGTAGTGCAAACTACCGCATAGTTGCAGTAGTCCAAAACTGCACCAAACGGTGCAGTTTTGGGAAGGAAATAATTGTGGGTCCCACCCACTCATTAATATTTAAAAAAAATATAATAAATAAATCATTAAAAATTATAAATTATAAATTATAAAACATTAATAATTAAAAAACAAAAAAATTAAAACAAAAAAGTAGAGAAAAAAAAAAAAACCAAAGTGGTGGCTCCGGCCACCCCATTTTGGCCAAGGGGTGGCTGAAGCCACCTCGCATGGCCGGTATGGGGTGGACAAACCACCTTACATTATTGGGTGGTCCGCCACCCAAAAGGGCAAAAGGGTTTGGTTTTTGGAGTGGCCGGACCACCCCAAAAACCAAACCAGAACCAGATCGCAGATAAAAGACCTAACCCGCAGAAGACAAAGAAACAACCCACAGCCCAGTTGGATTGACCAAGATGATCAAGATGATTTTGTTTCAGGGTTCACAGATTTAGCAGATTTACCCAACAAGTTCCAGAAAACTTTGATTCCAGACCTTGAAAAGTTCTCAAGCATCTCCAAAGCCTACCTCAACAAAGCCAACAAAGAAATCACAAAGGGGTTCAAACCCATGGTCTCGGCCACCCCCCACGGCCGGTATGGGGTGGCCAAACCTCCTTCACTTTCTTCGCTACGGAGGAGGTGCCTCTCGCAACCTCCACCCAAGGACTCAAAATCTACTTTTTTTGTTTTATAATTTTTGTTTTATTGATTTCTGGGGCCAACCTTTTTGTTTTATTGATTTGTTTATAATTTTTAATTTTTAATGATTTGTTTATTATTTTTTTAAGAATCTTACTTTTTCACTGCCCAAAACGGTACCGTTTTTCCCAAAACGATACCGTTTTAGGCAACCGCATCTGTGCGGTAGTTTTTCACTACCGCACAGAAGCCGGATCCAGCCTCGACATTTTGATCAACGGTTATTTTTCTCTTTGGTGTCGACTCTAATAAACGCTTATTAGCAGCGACTTTTCACACAAATGACTAATCTTCCCGTCATCTTTATCCCTTGTTTACCCCTACTTGCACTTTTTTGGTTTTTTTGTGAATCGCCTTTTACATGACATAGATTAGGGGTTGCTGGATATTGATGGATGGTTGTGCTGCCCCCATATGTTGTGATCACAATTGATGGATCACGGAAATTACATCTCTCAACACGCTTTTTCACGTTGCACTGCTGACTCGTGCATCTGTAAATAACTTTTCTGAATTTCCAAGCAATTTAAAAGAATTGTGAAATTATACTTAAATAATTAAAGTTTCTCTATCTGTAATGTTTCATTATATGAAAGTTTGTCCCAAGATTAATCTACAAATGCTTAAAACCCTTGAATGTGGAACATTTTTCAGACTGTAAATTCAATGTCGATTTATTAAATTTTTGAAATAAAGTATTTTTTTAAGTTTTTTTCAATAATTTTTTAGTGTCTATGCACGAGAAAGTATAAATGCTTGCTTGGTTGCAAATTGGCACTACAAAAAATCAATTTTTTGCTAACTTATATTTTCTGACGTGTATGGTGGTTTGACACTTCAGAAAATCCTCCTGACGGGATAGTTTTGACGTATTTCAGACGTTAAAATTATGGGTGTCAGAAACGAAAAATTTCGGACGTGTTAGATTTAACACATCAAACTTTTCTGACGTGTCAGATGTAACACGTCAGAATTTTCTGACGTGTCAAAATTGGCACGTCAGTAATTTAAAAATTATTAAAAAATAATAATTTTTCTTTTTAAAAATTTTTTATGGATTTTTTTTTTTTTCAATTAAACAATTTATTAATTTAAATTATTTTTCAATTAAAATAATATATATATTTTTTTAATTCTGGAATACAAACGTCTCCCCCAACTCTCTCCCTGATCTCTTTCCTCCATTTTCACTCTCTCTCTTCTTTCCTCCATTTTCACTCTAATAGTATAGGCAGGTGGAATAGTAAAATGAGGATAGAATTGTAAATTGAAGGTAGAATAGTATTTGGTTTGTCCTATAAATAGAGCTCTTCCCCTTCACGAATTTCACCACTCCCCTCCCATCTCTTACACATATTTTTCCTTTTTCCGCTTTCTACTCGGTCTTTCTTCTTTCTGAGAGTATTTACTCAGAGTAGAGTGAAAAAGGGCGAGACAAAGCACTGCAAGAAAGAAAAAACACGAGAGATAGCAGACTTGAGAAATTAGTTTCAAAAGATACATTAGTAGTGTTAGTCAAATTGGAGCAACTAGATTCTTTCAGACCACTTTTAGCTTCAGTCTAGAGGTAAGTAAATTCACACTCCTTCTAAAATTACTTCATGTCATGCTATTTATTCATTCTTGCATCAAACTATAAATGATTATTTTTTTTACCTGTCATGGAGATATGTTGCATGCATGAAGGATTTCTAAAAGAATTATTTAAAAAGTTTGTATTTCTTTAAACACTTTCTAAGTACAACAAGTTTATATTTGGAAAAGTTTCCATTTTTTAGAAAAGAAAGTTGAGAAATGATGATGATTATAAGAAATAAGAATGATGATAAATCTTTCTACATGTTGCCCTAATATGTATCAAAAGAAGTACAAAGAAAAGTACAAGAAATGAGTTAAATGTTTATGAAATGAGGGCACATGTATGGAGGAGAGTATTTTTTGCCCCAAGATAAGTAAGGATGAGAGGAGTTCGGTACCGATACTCGGATGGAGGCGAAACCACTAAAGAAGGCTATGCAAGAAGGTGGTATTCCATCAACATGACCGTTGAGTGTACCAAGAGAGAGTTAAGTGACGGTCGGGCATGGCTGAGGCCATAGTTCAGTGCCATGGTCACAAGGACCCGCAACCCTCGTACACAGGGGTAACAGTGTACATGAGCTCTAATATGAGAAAATGATAATATAATTTCAACGATGATTTACAATGATGATTTATAATGATGCATTATGATAATGATTTATAAAGATAATTTATTACTAGATTTAATAATATGTATATGCTACGGGAGATGCAACTGTACATACATGTATTATTATGGCTAGATGCATATTTATTTGTGAAAACGATTTTCAAAACTGAGAACAAGGAGTAAAACTATTTATGGTTGTGGATTTTACTTCCTGGGCCCCTTTGGGCTCATTCAGTTTTATTTTTTGTTTTCAGGTAGAAAGGACGCTGGAATAGGAGGCCAGAATGGGGGCGGGAATAATTATTAATTTTCAAAGTCTTTTCATATCAATAATTGTAATAATATGATATTCCGCAACTAAAGTTTAATGTTTTCTAATTTTGCTTGTAATAAAATCTCTTGAAAAATGTTTTATACATTTATTGTATCCTTTAAAATTAAGTACTCTGATAGACCTTATAGATCTTTGCAAAAACTTTTGTTGTAAAAGAAGAAAAGTGGCAAACTCAGCCTTAACGGGCTGGGGATGTTACACTTTACAACACAATGGAACCCTTAGCCACAATATAAACTCAGCCACCAAGGCTTACAATAGAAAACCAGAATACAAATCACATGCACTCAGTGTTTTCCTCACTGTAGCTCCCTCACAAGACTCACTCTCAATGCAGCTTCTAGCCTCTTCAATAAGAGTACCAACAGCCCTTTTATAGCCATCAAGAGGGAGAGCTTTGCTGCGGTGGGCTATTACCTGGCTCCAGCCCACTGTCTGGTGCAACATGGTAACTTCCAGCAAGCAACCTCCCACCTAGACCATGCTCCATGGTCCATTTGAATTCAGCCAACGCCCTTACTTAGCTTGCTGCCATAAGGCAGCCCTTGCAGGCTCTCCTGCAAGCATCCAACTGCTTCATTGAGGCCCAACAAGCTTCCTACCACTTGTCCAAGTCCTGAAGGCATGGCAAGGCACCATTCTGCCCACTGTTGCAGGTAATCATTAGCTAGGGGGCTTGGCCAGCGCCCCACACAAAACCACTGCCACACTCAAGGTCCTTCTAGCTTCCCAACTCCATGCAAGGGCCTGCAAAGCAATCATGGAACTCTGGCACAGTAGGTCCTCTTCAGCAAGGCAAAGGCACCATGTGGCTAGTGTAGCAAGCCATAGCATGTCCATCCAGCAACAAGCTTTCAACAGGATCTATGCCCAGCGCAATCAGCAACCATGCTACCAAGGCCAAGCACTTTGACAGTGCATGGGTCAATGTCCAGCCAAACAACCAGCACGGCTGAAACAAGTCCACCCTTCATCTTAGCCCAAAGCATGCCTCCCTCATGCTAGGGCATGGTGGTCAGCAAGGGTGTTTGGCAAACCCATGCAACCACCATGACAGCCATGTCACGGTTGTGACACTTTATGCTATCACTGTGTATTTTGTTACTTTGACAAATGATACTTTGTCATTTGTATGTGCAATTGTTTTACTGTAATTCGGATCTTGATTCTGTTTGTTAGAGTCTATTTGAGTTTGTGTTTGAGAAGTTTAAAAGTACATTTAATGTTAGAATAAATCTTCTAAGGTGTCAGTGTGTCACACATATCACATATATTATATGTATACAACATATAATATTAATAGAGTTTTTATTAAACTAAAACTCTTGGGTAATTAATATACAGATAACTACTAAATGTAAAAGGTTATATCATTTCACTAAAAGTTGTCTTCCTTAATGGAAGGAAGCA
>NC_081544.1:11870255-11875104 GCF_901000735.1 Corylus avellana | reverse complement strand
ACAGCCTGCCAACTTTGATTCATATTTTCAATATGAATGAAGGGTAGATTCATATTTTCAAATGCTCAGAATACTCCTGAGCAGCTTTGAGGAAGTACCCATTTTTTAATTTCTTCAAATCACAATTCATGGATACTATTTGAGTGATTCAGACGCATTTAAGGTTTTCAAGGGTTTAGGAGAAACTCATACCGGAGAGAGGTACGCCGGAGAGAGAGCTACAGGAGAGCGTTAAGTGGGCCGTAGTGAGATATGGCAGAGAGAGAGGTGCGCCGGAAAGAGAGCTGCTGGAGAGAGAGAAACTTGCGCCGGAGTGAGATCAAGAGAGAGAGAGAGAGTGAGAGTGAGAGTGAGAGATTGATGAGCTGCAGTGGGAGGTCATGGGATTTGGTGAAAAGATCACCTCCGAAAATTTGAGCTCCCGTGCCAGTTTATTGCTATCTATTAATAGATGGCGGCAGCCTATTTTGTGCAGCTCAATTAGTGGCTACTTGGGGTATTTTTTTAAAAAATAAATAAATGAGAAAAATATAAAAAAAAACCTTCCAAAATAAATGAGAAAAATATAAAAAAACATGAAGCAATTTGTAATTTATGCCAACTACAGTGACTTATTATTTACTATTTATTCCAAAAAAATATTTTCTTTTTTGGTTTGTGTTTTTATTCGTCCATTGGTTTTCTTGTATTTTTTTAAAATTGTCATATCTTTGATTTTACTTTAATAAAACATGAAGCAACTTGTAATTTATGCCAACTACAGTGACTAATTATTTACTATTTATTCCAAAAAAACATTTTCTTTTTTTTGTTTTGATTCGCCCATTGGTTTTCTTGTATTTTTTAAAAATTGTTTCGTTTATTTTTTTTCAATTATTTTATTATTTATTTGTTAAAATAATAGGGGTATTATAGGAATATTAAAAATAACTGGCATTTTTATACAATTTGGTAGTTCGGGAGGCTATTTTAGTATCTTTTAAACATTGGGGGGTTATGTTGCAAACGACGGGTACTTTTGGTGGCTTTTTTATATTTTTTGCAAAAAAAAATTATGCTACCAATTTTTTAATTTTTATTTATTTACTTATTTTTAATTTTTCTCTTATAATATGTTTTTATTATTATAATATTAACTAAAAATTTCCGTTTAATAAATTTTTATGATAAAGATCATTAAGTTGATATTTATCTTATAAGATAATAAAAAAATCAATATAACTAAGGCACTAAGATAATATAAAAAGCTAATAGTTCAATTGAATGTTCGATTGAACCTTCAATTGTATCCAGTTTGATCTATCAATTGATTATACCACAGTCAATCGAACTAATTCATTAGGATCGATCGGATGTTTGATCAAACGATTGATCCTATCGCGATCAATCGAACTAATTCATTAGGATCGATCGGACATTTGATTCTATCACGATCAATCGAACTAATTCATTATGATCAATCGGATGTTTGATCGAACATTTGATCCCATTACGATCGATCAGACTAATATGTAATAGTATCGATCGGAATTGATTTTATCACATTTTGATTGAACCTTCAATCATGTCAAGTTTTATTGATTGTATCCCGATCAATTTAAGTAATGCACTAATATAATATAAAATGCTTAGACTTCAATTCAATGTTCGATCGAACATTTAATTTGTTTGAATTTTGTTCGATCATTTGATCTTATCACGATCGATCGATCGAATGCACTAGGTAGGACCAATCGGATATTTGATCAAACCTTTAATTTCAATTGTTTCAATCATTTGATCTTATCACGATCAATCGAACTAATTCATTATGATTGATCGGATATTCGATCAAACCTTCAATTTTAATTGTTTCAAGTTTGATAGATCATTTGATCCTATCATGATCGATTGAACAAATGTACTATGATCAAATGGATGTTTGAACGAACCTTTAATTTCAATTGTTTCAATTTTGATTGTCACTTGATCCTATCATTTCATTGTATCACTATCAAAGTTGTTGTACATTATGCAATAAAAATTAAAAAAAAATATATATATATATATATATATTACGCATTACGTTTTACGATCTCGATTAAGCATACTTGTGCGATAACAAAATGCTCAATAAAGGTACGGCGTTACGCATTGTGCGATGATCGAGCGGCACCGGTCGCGGCACCTTGGAGTGCGGCTCAAAGCGCGGTAATGAAGGGTGGTAGCTTTGAACATGCGATTTTCGATCAGTAAAATGGCCCGGGTGTACGAGCACATCTGCACCCGCTTCATTCCATTCCACATATTTCTTTTCTCCATTTCCAATCTCCATTTCCTGGTTTCCACCACTGATTCTCTTCCTCCCCATTCTCCCTCTTCCACCCGTTCCCATGTTATTGGTCCTTCCAACGTTTTTTTTTTTTTTTTTTTTTCTCATATTTCTGCAATTGTGGGTGTTCATCCACCCACATTGCTTTCTTGTGGTTGGATTTGGTTGGATTTTGGTGTTTTTGCAGGGGCTTTTGAGCGGAGTTGCTTTGTTTTGCAATTTTGGTTATCTCTACTGCACATCAGGTGTTCGACAAAAGTCCCCAATCAAGCTCATCATGCCAAGAACTCGAGCTTCGTCCTCCCGAGGGTCCAATACCCAAGCCATTTCTCCCCCGCCCACTTTTGAGGAGCGGGAGCTACTATTTGAGACCACCTTCGCCATTCGCGAAGACTTTCAAAATCTTGAGGCGACTTAATTGGGCGGTCGCCTAGTTCAAGCGAAGGGGGCTCAAGAAGCTTTTCAAGCCGGTCACCCCCACTGCTTACAGAAAATTGGTGATCGAGTTTTATGCCCACCTGTCTCATGACTACAACAGGCTAGCTGCCCTCTCTTCCAAAGTGAAAGGCAAAGTTATTGACGTAACACGGGCCGACATTGCTGCTGCCCTTCAATGCAATGATGAGCAAGCTCCAGAAGCCTTACAACTTGCTGAGCAACCACCCAGATTCTATGTGGCGGAAATCATTGAGGACATGTGCGAAGGGCAATATGCCGATGCCCAACATAATGCCAGCAGCCGATCCAAGCTACCTCAACGGCTTTGGTTTGTGGACTCCGTATTACTCCGTAATGCTTTTCCCTTGAGGCACAAAACTCGGAGGCGGGATCAATTTCTTCAAACACTCTACGCCTTCCATAACTTGGTACTCCATTCTCGACATAATTTGGAACCAAATTCACAAATTTTGGAATGGGGTGCACGTTGGACGAGCGGAGTCCACACATTCATGGGGGTTGCCTTTCCCATACTTAATCTCCTACATCCTCCTGAAGAAAGGCATCAAGGGTACTGCAGATGATGAGCCAGTCACTACTACTCCCATATATGGCATTCGCCAATGGCACAAGAGCTTGTCCCACATGCCCCGGGTACCTCCAGCACCGGCAGCTGGTGCGGAAGAGAGTGAGGCCGAGCCGATGGCCGAAGATGAGCCTGTAGTTGGGCTAAAGGCATCTGAGGAGGAGGCCCCGACAATTTTTCGTGGACCACAAAACCGCTCACTTACTGAAGAAATAGCGAGCCTTCAGAGAGAGTTGGTTGGCCAAAGAAAGGAGGCTCGGGAAAATGAAGAATTGATGGACAAACGCCTAGGCGCCTTAGAAGAATTGATGCGGTCCATTCTCAGCCAGTTGCCACCACCATCTGCAGGAGCATCATCTTCTGGACAGCAGTGAGCAGGGACCACCGTCTGGCTGAAGACGTCAGGCTTAGCGCTCATAGGAGGCACCCCATAGTTTACCTTTTCATTTTGTTTAGTATGTTTTAAGTTAATCTTTTTATTTATCTTTAGTTTTGTTTCTTTTTACTTGCTTTTGTGTTTTCTTATGGGAATGACCCCGTATTTGCACACGGCCGGTTGTTGAATTGCAAGGATTATATTGATAGTATCACCTTCTATCTCCCTAGAGAAAATCCTAAGAGAGGCCACGCCGCATATTCAATATAAGAAGAACTATATCACTTAAAACTGAGAAGAATTATTTTACAGTTTAGATTTTATTTTCTTATATTTAACAGTGTAAAATCTTTCCATAAGGTATCAATATATTCATCATATAATATATATACACTATTAGATCTGTAAAATTTAACATGAATTATGAAATGGGAATTAACTCTTCAAATAAGTCCGAATGAAAACTTTATCCTACAAATGGAACTCCTAACCAAATGGCAAATATATACAATTTAAAATCTTTCTTTAGGTTGATGGAATTGAAATAGAAGAATTTTTCCTTTTTTTTTAAAAAAAAAAATACATATATATATATATATATATAACTGTACATATGGAATAACTGAAAGGGAGAGCTTTTATTTTACGGTTAAAATTTTATTTTGTTATATTTAACGGTGCATATTGTGTCACTTTATTTGAAAATTTTAAATAATGCAGTGATATATACACAAGTGAATGTGTAAAATTTGATTTAGAGTACTGTAAAATAAATCCTGATTCAACCGGTCACCTTGTTCAAGAAAATCCATAAAAGAAGATTATTGGGAATAATTATTAATCCAAAGACTTCGGTGTAGCGTGAATGAAAATGCACGTTAACACTTTCAACTTTTTCGCCATATTTAATTTCCTCCATCATATATATATATATATATATACGCAAAAGTCAATAAACAAAAAAAGATGATCTTATTGGCCTCAATTTTTTTAATTTTTTTTATTTTTCACCATACTCCTTAGGGTCCACATAGTGGACCTTAATAGTTAAATATTAAAGTGGATGCTAATAATAGGTCTTCAGCGTCCACTTTTGGTGGACGCTATTGGTCATCAATTTTATTTTTTTTTATTTTTT